>NW_028270158.1:64043169-64206152 GCF_037043375.1 Chiloscyllium plagiosum | reverse complement strand
ACACACTCACCCCCCCCACACACACACTCACCCCCCCCACACACACACAACCCCCCCACCCACCCCCCACACACACACACTCACCCCCCCCACACACACACACCCCCCACACACACACTCACCCCCCACACACACACTCACCCCCCCCACACACACACTCACCCCCCCACACACACACACTCACCCCCCCACACACACACACTCACCCCCCCACACACACACTCACCCCCCCACACACACACCCCCCCACACACACTCACTCCTCCCACACACACTCACTCACCCCACACACACTCACTCACCCCCCACACACACACTCACCCCCCCATACACACACATTCACCATCCCCCACACACACACTCACTCACACCCACCCCCACACTTCACCACTCACTCCCCCACACACACACCCCCCCCCCCACACACACACCCACCCCCCCCACACACACACCCACCCCCCCCACACACACACTCACCCCCCCCCACACCCCCACACCCACACACCCCCCCACACCCACACACCCCCCACCACCCCCCACACCCACACCCCCCCCACACACACACACTCACCCCCCCCCACACACACACTCACCCCCCCACACACACTCACCCCCCCACACACACACCCCCCACACTCACACCCCCCCACACACACACACTCACCCCCCCACACACACACACTCACCCCCCCACACACACACACTCACCCCCCCACACACACACACTCACCCCCCCCACACACACTCACCCCCCCACACACACTCACCCCCCCACACACACTCACCCCCCCACACACACTCACTCCTCCCACACACTCACTCACCCCCCCACACACACTCACCCCCCCATACACACACATTCACCATCCCCCACACACACCACTCACCTCCCCCCCACACACACACTCACTCCCCCACACACACTCACCCCCCCATACACACACATTCACCATCCCCCACACACACACTCACTCCCCCCACACACACACTCACTCCCCCCACACACACACTCACTCCCCCCACACACACACTCACTCCCCCCACACACACTCACCCCCCCCACACACACTCAGCCCCCCATACACACACACCCACCCCCCACACACACACACCCACCCCCCACACACACACTCGCTCCCCCCACACACACACTCGCTCCCCCCACACACACACTCGCTCCCCCCACACACACACTCGCTCCCCCCACACACACACACCACACCCCCCCTACACACACCCACGCTCCCCCCCCCCCCACACACACACGCTCCCCCCACACACACACTCTCCCCCCCCCCACACACACACTCCCCCCCCACACACACACTCCCCCCCCACACACACACTCCCCCCCCCCCACACACACACCCCCCCCCCCACACACACTCCCCCCCCCCCACACACACTCCCCCCCCCCACACACACACCTCCCCCCCCACACACACACACTCCCCCCCACACACACACACTCCCCCCCCCACACACACACTCCCCCCCCCACACACACACACCCCCCCCCCCACACAAACCCCCCCCACACACACCACCCCCCCACACACTCACCCCCCCCACACCACCCCCCCCACACTCACCCCCCCCACACTCACCCCCCCCCACACTCACCCCCCCCACACACTCACCCCCCCACACACACTCAGCCCCCCCACACACACACTCACCCCCCACACACACACCCCCCACACACACACCCCCCCACACACACACTCACTCCCCCCCACACACACCACTCCCCCCCACACACACACTCACTCCCCCCCACACACACACTCACTCCCCCCACACACACACTCACTCCCCCCCACACACACACACTCCCCCCCCCCACACACACACACTCCCCCCCCCACACACACACACTCCCCCCCCACACACACACACTCCCCCCCCACACACACACTCACCCCCCCCCACACACACTCACCCCCCCCACACACACACTCACCACCCCCCACACACACACTCACCCCCCCCACACACACACTCACCCCCCCCACACACACACCCATCACCCCACACACACACCCATCACCCCACACACCCCCCCCACACACACACACCCCACACCCACCCCCCCCACACACACACACCCACACCCACCCCCCCACACACAAACCCCACACCCACCCCCCACACACACACCCCACACCCACCCCCCACACACACACCCCACACCCACCCCCCACACACACACCCCACACACACACCCCACACACACACCCCACACACACCCCCCACACCACCCCCCCACACACAAACCCACACCCACCCCCCCACACACACACCCCACACCCACCCCCCACACCCACCCCCCACACCCACCCCCCACACACACCCCCCCACACACACCCCCACACACACACCCCCCACACACACCCCCCCACACACACCCCCCCACACACACACCCCACACACACACCCCCCCCACACACACACCCATCACCCCACACACACCCCCCCACACACACACCCCACACCCCACCCCCCACACACACCCCCCCACACACACCCCCCCCACACACCCCCCCCCACACCACCCCCCCCACACACACACCCCCCCCACACACACACCCCCCACACACACCCCCACACCCCCCCCCACCACCCCCCACCCCACCCCCCCCACACCCCCCCCACACACACCCCCCCACACACACCCCCCCACACACACACCCCCCACCCACACCCCCCCCACCACACACCCCCCCACACCCACCCCCACACCCCCCCCCCCCACACACCCCCCCCCACACCCCACACCCCCCCCACACCCACCCCCCCCCCACACCCACACACCCCCCCACACCCACCCCCCACACCCAAACCCCCACCACACACACCCCCACACACACCCCCCCACACACACCCCACACCCCCACCCCCCCCCCACACACACACCCCACACCCAAACCCCCCACACCCACCCCCCCCACACACACCCCCCACACCCACCCCCCCACACACACACCCCACACACCCACTCCCCACACCCCACCCCCCCACACCCACCCCCCCCCACACCACCCCCCCACCCCCACACCACACACCCCCCACACACACCCCCCCCACACCCACACCCCCCCACACCCACACACCCACCCCCCCCACACACACACACCCCACACCCACCCCCCCACACACCCACACCCCACACCCACCCCCCCCACACACACACATCCCACACCCACCCCCCCACACCCACCCCACACCCACCCCCCCACACCCCACACCCCACACCCCCCCACACCCCACACCCACCCCCCCCACACCCCACACCCACCCCCCCACACACACACACCCCACACCCACCCCCCCCCACACACACACCCCACACCCCACCCCCCCCACACACACACACCCCACACCCCACCCCCCCACACACACACACCCCACACCCACCCCCCCACACACACACCCCACACCCACCCCCCCCACACACACCACACCCACCCCCCCCCACACACACCCACACCCACCCCCCCACACACACACACCCCACACCCACCCCCCCACACACACACCCCACACCCACCCCCCCACACACACACCCCACACCCACCCCCACACACACACCCCCCACACACACACCCCCCACACCCACACACCCCACACCCACACACCCCCACACCCACCCCCCACAAACACACCCACCACACCCACCCCCCCCACCCACACCCCTCACACCCACCCCCCCACACACACACCCCCCACACGCACCCCCCCACACACACACCCCCCACACCCACCTCCCCACCCACACCCCCCCCCACACACACACACACCCCCCCACACCCACCCCCCCACACCCACCCCCCACACCCACCCCCCCACACCGCACCCCCCCACACACCCACCCCCCCACACGCACACACCACACACACCCACCCCCCCCACCCCCCACACACACGGCACCACACACCACGCCCCCCACACCCCCCCACACCCACCCCCCAACACACCCCCCCCACACCCACCCCCCCACACACCCACCCCCCCACACCCACACCCCCCCACACACACCCCCCCACACACCACCCCCCCCACACACACTCCCCCCCACACACACCCCCCCCCCACACCCCCCCTCCCCCCCACACACACCCCCCCCACACCCCCCCACCCCCCCCCACACCCACCCCCCCCCACACACACCCCCCCCACACCCACACCCCCCACACCCCCCCCCCCCCACACACACACACACCCCCACCACACCCCCCCCACACACCCACCCCACACCCAACCCCCCCCCCCACACCCACACCCCCCACACCCACACCCCACACCCCACACCCACCCCCCCACACCCCACACCCACCCCCCCACACACACACCCCCCACACCCACCCCCCCACACCCCACACCCACCCCCCCACACCCCACACCCACCCCCCCACACCCACCCCCCCCACACCCCACACCCACCCCCCCACACCCCCCCCCCCCACACACACCCCCCCCCACCACCCCCACCCACCCCCCCACACCCAACCCCCCAACACCCACCCCCCCCCACACACACACACCCCCCACCACCCCCCCCACACACCCACCCCCCCCACACACACACCCCCCACACCCACCCCCCCACACACACCCCCCCCACACACACCCCCCCCCCCACACACCACACCCCCCCCACCACACCCCCCCCCACACACACCCCCCACACACACCCCCCACACACACCCCCCCCACCCCCCCCACACACCCCCCCCCCACACACCCCCCCCCACACACACACCCCCACACCCCACACACCCCAACACCCACACCCCCCCACACCAACCCCCACACACACACACCCCCACACACACACCCCCACACACCCCCCCCACACCACCCCCCCCACACCCACCCCCCCCACACACACCCCCACCCACCCCCCCACACACACACCCACCCCACACCCACCCCCCCACACCCACCCCCCCACACACACACACCCCACACCCACCCCCCCCACACACCCCCCCACACCCACCCCCCCACACACACACCCCCCCACACCCACCCCCCCCCCCACACCCCCACCCCCCCACACACACACCCCCCCCCCCACACCCACCCCCCCCACACACACACCCCACACCCACCCCCCCCACACCCACCCCCCACACCCACCCCCCCACACACACCACCCCACACCCACCCCCCCACACACACACCCCACACCCACCCCCCCCACACACACACCCCACACCCACCCCCCCCACACACACACCCCCACCCACCCCCCCCCCACACACCCCCCACACCCACCCCCCCCACACACACACACCCCACACCCACCCCCCACACACACACACCCCACACCCACCCCCCACACACACACCCCACACCCACCCCCACACACACACCCCACACCCACCCCCCACCCCCCACACACACACCGCACACCCCACCCCCACACCCCACCGCCACACAAACACACCCCACCCCCACCCCCACACACACACCCCACCCCCCACCCCCACACACACACCCCACACCCACCGCCACACACACCCCACACCCCACCCGCCCACACACACCCCACACCACACCCCCCCACACCCACACCCCCCACACACCCCCCCCCCCCACACACACCCACACCCACCCCCCACACACACACCCCACAAACCGACCCCCCCACACCCACACCCCACACCCACCGCCCCACACACACCCCCCACACCCACCGCCCCACACCCCACACCCACCCCCCCACACACACACCCCCACCCCCCCACACACCCCCCCCCCACCCCCCCACACACCCCCCCCCACCCCCCTACACACACACCCCACACCCACCCCCCCACACACACCCCACACCCACCCCCCCCACACACACACCCCCACCCACCCCCCCCACACCCACCCCCCCACACACACCCCCACACCCACACCCCCCCACCCCACACCCCCCACACCCACCCCCCCCACCACCCACCCCCCCACACACACACACCACCCACACACACACACCCCCCACACCCACACCCCCACACACACACCCCCCACACACACACCACCACACCCACACACCCCACACCCACCCCCCCCACACACCCCACACACCCACCCCCCCACACCCACCCCCCCCCACCCCCACCCCCCACACCCACCCCCCCACACACACACCCCCCACCCCCCACACACACCCCCCACACCCACACCCCCCCACACACCCCCCCCCCACACCACCCCCCCACACCCACCCCCCCACACCCACCCCCCCACACAACCCCCCCCACACACACACCCACACCCCCACACACACACCCCCCACCCCCCCACACCCCACACCCACACCCCCCACACCCCACACCCACCCCCCCACACACCCACCCCCCCACACCCACACACCCCACCCCCCACACACACACCCCCCACCCCCACCCCCCACACACACACCCCCCCACCCCCACCCACACACCCCCCACCCCCACCCCCCACACACACACCCCCCACCCCCACCCCCCACACACACACCCCCCACACCCGCCCCCCACACATACACCCCCCCACACACACACCCCCCCACCCCCCACACACACACACCCCCCACACACACCCCCCCCACACACACACCCCCCACACACACCCCCCCACACACACACCCCCCACCCACACCCCCCCACACGCACACCCCCCCACACCCACCCCCCCACACACACACACCCCCACACCCACCCCCCCACACACACACACCCCCACCCCCCCACACCCCCCACACCCACCCCCCCACACACACACACCCCCACCCCCCCACACCCCCCACACCCACCCCCCCACACACACACACCCCCACACACACACACCCCCACACACACACACCCCCCACACACACCCCCCCCCACACACACACCCACCCCCCCACACACACACCCACACACCCACCCCCCCACACACACCCCCCCCCCCACACACACACCCCCCCACACACACACACACCCACACCCACCCCCCCACACACACCCCCCACACACACACCCCCCACACCCACCCCCACACACACACACCCCACACCCACCCCCCCACACACACCCCACACCCACCCCCCCCCACACACCACACCCCACACCCACCCCCCCCCACACACACACCCCACACCCACCCCCCCCACACACACACCCCACACCCACCCCCCCCCACACACACACCCCACACCCACCCCCCCCACACACACACCCCACACCCACCCACCCCCCACACACACACACACCCCACACGCACACCCCCCCGCACGCACACACCCCCCACGCACACCCCCCCCCCACGCACACCCCCCCACGCACACACCCCCCCACGCACACCCCCACACGCACACCCCCACACACACAGGCACACCCCCACACACACAGACACACCCCCACACACACAGACACACCCCACACCCCCCCCCACACACCCCCCCCACAGACACACACCCCCGCCCCACAGACACCACCCCCAGACAGACCCCCCCCCAGACACACACACACCCAGACACACACACCCCCCCCAGACACACACCCCCCCCCCAGACACACACACACACACCGAGACACCCCCCCCAGACACACACCCCCCACAGACACACCACACACCCAGACACCCCCCCCACAGACACCCCTCCCCCCACAGACACCCCCCCCCACAGACACCCCTCCCCCCACAGACACCCCTCCCCCCACAGACACCCCTCCCCCCACAGACACACCCACCCACAGACACACCCCCCACACAGACACCCCTCCCCCCACAGACACACCCGCCCACAGACACCCCCCCCACAGACACCCCCCCACAAACACCCCTCCCCCCACAGACACACCCGCCCACAGACACACCCCCCACACAGACACCCCTCCCCCCACAGACACCCCCCCCACAGACATCCCCCCCCCCACAGACACACCCGCCCACAGACACACACGCCCACAGACCCACCCCCCCACAGACATCCCCCCCCACAGACACCCCCCCCCCCACAGACACTCTCTCCCCTCCAGACACACACACACTCTCCCCCCCAGACACACACACACTCTTCCCCCCCAGACACACACACACTCTCCCCCCCAAGACACACACACACACACTCTCTCCCCCCCACGAAGACACACATACACACACACACTCTCTCCCCCCACATACACACACACATTCTCTCCC
The DNA here is from genome assembly GCF_037043375.1 of Chiloscyllium plagiosum. Lineage (NCBI taxonomy): Eukaryota > Metazoa > Chordata > Chondrichthyes > Orectolobiformes > Hemiscylliidae > Chiloscyllium > Chiloscyllium plagiosum. The sequence goes on along the minus strand of NW_028270158.1, from coordinate 64,197,989 downwards.
CCCCAGACACACACACACACACTCTTCCCCCCCCAGACACACACACACTCTCTTCCCCCCCAGACACACACACACTCTCTTCCCCCCCCCCAGACACACACACACTCTCTTCCCCCCCCCAGACACACACACACTCTCTTCCCCCCCCCCCCCCCAGACACACACACACTCTCTTCCCCCCCCCAGACACACACACACTCTCTTCCCCCCCCCCCCCAGACACACACACTGTCTCCCCAGACACACACACACACTCTCTCCCCAGACACACACACACACACACTCTCTCTCCCCAGACACACACACACACTCTCTCCCCAGACACACACACACACACACTCTCTCCCCCACGAAGACACACATACACACTCTCTCCCCCCACATACACACACACTCTCTCTCCCCCCACAGACACACACATTCACCCCCCCACAGACACACGCATACACTCAACCCCCCCTGCAGACACACACATACACTCAACCCCCCCCCCCCCGCAGACACACACACCTTTTCCTCCCCACAGGCACACACATTCTCTCTCTGCCCCCCCACATACACACACACTCTTCTCTGTCCCCCCAAATACACACACTCTTTCATCGCCTCTTCATACATACACACATTCTAGCCCCCCAGACACACACACACCCCCGCCCCCAGACACACACACACACACACACACACTCTCTCTCTCCGCCCTCACGCAGACACACACTCTTCCCTCCCCCCCCCCCGCAAGAGACACAAACACGGTCTTTCTCCCACAGACACAATCTCTCCCCGCCCTCCACAGACACACACACTCTGTCCTCCCCCCCGACAGACACACATACTCTCTCTACCCCTTCAGCTTCACACATACACACTCTCTCTCTCCTTGCCACCACACCAACGGGCCCCACCCCCCCACCCCAACACACACTTATAAATCAATGGGGTGAATTTGCATTTGCAGATACATTCTATTTTTTCAAAAAGCACACAATTCGTAGACCGTCAGTCAATGTTGCATTGTATAAATTCCTACTTTGGAAGTGCAACTAGTCTGACTGCTTGTTAAGGCAGAAACAGACTCTAAACAAGATCTCATGCCTAAAATGTATTGTTTGACCTGTAATGTCAACTGTCATGATTTGGAGGTGCAGTGGTGGACTGGGGTGTATAAAGTTAATAATCACACAACACCCGGTTATAGTCCAACGGGTTTATTTGGAAGCACTAGCTTTCGGAGCGACGCTCCTTCATCAGGTGGTTGTCACCTGATGAAGGCGCAGCACTTCGAAAGCTAGTGCTTCCAAATAAACCCGTTGGACTATAACCTGGTGTTGTGTGATTATTAACTGTTATAATGTGACCTGAAAGAAATTCTGGGATTTGCATATCAATCATCGAAACTCACATTTCCATTCTAACTGATTAACAGCCATCTTACATTTGCTCATTTAATTCGCATCATGTATGACCCTTTGATCTTTTCCTTATAAGTTTTGTGTCTAAGGTCTCCCTCACTCACTAGCACCTGAAGGAGGAGTGAGGCTTCAAAAGCCTGCGTTTTTTCAAATACACCTGTTGGACTATAACCTGGTGTTGTGTGATTTTTAACCTAGTTCGATTTGAAGCAAAGATTTACATTTGAATATTGGAAAGTATGAAGGCATGAGGCACAAAATGGCTGAAGCGGATTGGAAAAATACATTAAAAAGGCATGACAGTACATAGGCAATGGATGCTCTTTCAAGAACCATCTTAGTTGCTTGCAGCAACTATACATCTCTTCAAGGTGCAAAAGCACATAAAAAATCAGTCAACCATGCATGACAAAGGAAGTTATTGACTGTAAAATATTAAAAGTAAAGGTTTATAAAGTTGTGGAAAGAGTACTAAATCTGACAATTGCAAGATGTTTAGAACATGAAGAGATTGCTAAGTGTCGATCTACAAAGAGATCTAGGTGGCCTTCCTAATAAGCCACTGAAGGCAAACATGCAGGGGCTGCAAGCTATCAGGAAGGTCTATGAAACGTGTCTTTATTGGGAGAGGATTTGAGTACAGGAGTAGTGAAGGTTTTCTTCAATTGAATAGGACCTTGGTTAGACTGCACCTAGGGTACTGACAGAAGCTTTGGTCTCCTTATCTCAGGAAAGATATTATTGCTATGGGGAAGTGCAACCAAGGTTCACTAGACTTCTTCCCGGGATGGCGGGACTGTCTTTATGGAGAGAGATTGGGCAATCTAGATTTACATTCTCTAGAATTTCGAACAATGAGAGCAGATCTGATGGAAACTTATAAAATACTTAAAGCAATAGGCAGGGTAGGTGCAAGTAAGATATTCCCCCTGGTTGGGCAGTTTAAAACCAAGGGACACAATTTAAAAGTAAGGGGGATGCCATTTAGGCCCAAGGTAAGGAGAAACATTTTTATTCATAGGGCTGTGAATCCACAGATTCTCTATCTCAGGGAGCTGTGGAATCTTAGTTGTTGAGTATGTTTAGAGATGAATAGATATCTAATTAACAATGGCATAAAGGTTTATGGGAATAGGGTGGGTAAAAGATATTGAAGTGTTTAATCAGTCATGATCCTAATGAATGGCAGAACATTTTCAAGAGGCTAAATGGCCTACTCCTGTTCTAATGAAAAAAATGTGGGTTAATTAGAAATCATTGGAATGAGAACCATTTTTTCTTGGCTGCTATCCAGTTCTTAACATTTAGAGTTTGGTGACTCCCGTTAACTTGGCTTTCTCTCCACAGGTGCTGCCAGACCTGCTGAGTTTCACCAGCAATTTCTATTTTTATTACTATCACTGAATCTCCCACAAACAACATCCTGGGGTTTACCATTGACAATATATTGAGCAGAACTAGCCATATTAATACTGTGGCTAGAACAGCAGATCAGAAGTTAGGAATCCTGCAGCAAGTCACTCATTCCCTGTTTCCTCAAAGCACAAGTCAGCATTGTGACAGAATATTCTCCATTTGCATAGAGGAATGTGCCATACAGGACAAGCAATCTGCTTGATTGGGCTCACTATCCATCATCTTCAACATTCACTCCTTTCACCATCTTCACAGTAGTAGCAATTTATATCATGTACATGATGCACAACACCTCACTCCTTTGACAACACCTTCAAAACTACATCCTCTCCCACTTAGAAAGACAAGGGCAGCAAATGCATTGGAATACCACCACTTGAAAGCTCCCCTCCAAGTTTCACATCACCCTTACTTGGAACTTTCTTGCTATCCCTTCACTGTCACTAAATCAAAATTCCTGAAGTCCCTTCCTAACATTGCTGTGGGTGTTCCTATACCTCAAGGACAAAGCATGAACGTTTGCCTAGCCAGCAGTACCCACATACCTTGAATGGAGTTACAAACATGACAATCAGGTGGTATGAGTAGATAATGGTAGGTTAAGTTCAACGTGAAGAAGTGTGAGGTGATACATTTTGGTACAAAGAACATGGAGATACAGTAAGGCACAGACTAGAGGAGCAAAGAGGTTATGATGAACATGTATAAGACACTTCAGCTGGAGTGCTGTGTGCAGTTCTGAGTGCCACACTTTAGGAAGGATGTGAGAGAGTGCAGAAGTGGCTTAAGAAAATGATCCCTGGGATGAGACACTTCCATTATGAAGATAGATTGAAACTGTTTTTCTTGGAGAGAACCAAGCTTTCAAAATCATGAGGCGAGCTGAACAGCTGTTCCGTCTCAAAGAAGTATTGAGAACAAGAGGGTACAGATGTAAGGTAATTTGCAAAAGAAAGAAATGTGATGATACAAGGGAAAAAAACGTATTCAAAGAGCGGGTCACTGGACTCTGGAATGCACTGCCTGGAAATGTGGTGGAGGCAGGCTCAACTGAGGCATTCAAGAGGGCACTGGATAGTTATTTTAATTGATTATTTAGGGTTATGGAGTCAAGTTAGGAGAATGGCACTGTACCATAATGCTCAGTCGAAGACACAACGGGCCAAATGACCTCAGTAACAAATTTAAGACCGTGATCATGCATCCAATCTCCTGTCAAAATGCCTAAACCTCATATTTTTGGGCTTCTTTTCCTTCTGGATTTTAATTAAGTATAGAATTTTGTTACCACCTTCGTTTTGACTCTGGAATTGTAATCTGATCTCTAACTTCTGCTCTCTTTTCCTCCTTCTAAATAAAATGCTGTGCTCTCGAGCATAAGCAGAACAGGATTTTGACTTCATTGGTGAAGAATATTAGATGTGGCAATCCCTACTATAAACCCACACTGAACAGTCATTTAGTCCTACCTTTAAAAGAAAATGTGGTCTGGTACAAACACAATCAACTTAAAGTTGTAGTTGCATTCCTGAAAATTATGAATTCAAGTGAAACAACTCAAATGAGTCATGGGTTCCCTTAGGAATTAATAATATAACTGGAGTTAGATTATTTTCTATGTTGCTCACTTGGAAAAAACAAATATATAAGTGCAGCATATATAAGAATTACTACATTGCGTTTGATCAATACTGTGAATTTCTGTAGTAAATACAGTTGCCTTGCTTTAAATTGTTTTGCTTTAAGGTTTCTCAGGTTTTAGGACCAATGTTGCCAATTTATATCTTCAATTTCAATTCAATATAATTGTGTTTCACTTCAACATCATTTTGCATTGTTTCACATTGATGGAACTTCGAATTGCTAACTTCCTGAAACTGCCAGGAGGCAGCCAGATTCATCAAACGTCTTGTGGAAAGTAGAAGCCATCTGGGAGATTTTAGAAGGACAATCCTGTGATTCGATATTTCATGCAGAAGCTCTGACTGGCTACATTTAGTTCATTGTATTTGCAGCAGCTGCACAGGTGCTATGTGAGCACATAGCATGTGATTGATACAGCATGTATGCACACTACCCATGAATATCGCTGCTGCTGCCTGATTGTTTACCCACTGAAGAGAAAATGAGGTCTGCAGATGCTGGAGATCAGAGATGGAAATGTGTTGCTGGAGAAGCGCAGCAGGTCAGGCAGCATCCAGGGAACAGGAGAATCGACGTTTCGGGCATTAGCCCTTCTTCAGGAATGTTTACCCACTGACACTGTCTGAATCTCAAACTAACTTCCAGTAAGAATGAGGGAACTAAGGAGAAAATGGGCTCAGTGGTTAGCACTGCTGTCTCACAGCAGCAGGGACCCGGGGTCAATTCCAACCTTGGGTGATTGTCTGTGTGGTGCTTTGCATGTGCCTGTGTGGGTTTCCACTAATGCTTCAGCTTTCTCCTACAGTGCAAGGATGTGCAGGTTGGGTAGATTGGTCATGCTAAATTGCCCATAATGTGCAGGGATGTGCAGGCTAGGTGGATTAGCTATGGGAAATGCAGGGTTAGCGGGATAGGGTAGAGGGCTGGGTCTGGATGGGATGCTGTTCAGAAGGTCAGTACAGACTTGATGGGCCAAATGGCCTCCTTCTGCTCTGTAGGGATTCTATGATTCTATGACAGGAAGCAAAGGGGCAAGAGATTAAGAGAAGAACTTAACTGTTATATATCCCTGCCCGGAAAATTCATACCACCGGTACCCAGCCCAGATATCTTTTGACATCTCAAAGAAAGTCTCAAAGCTTGAAAACAGGTTGGATCACTTGATGCCCGATACCTGCGAGGTGAGAAAAATAAATGCACCGATTTAGAAAAATCTAAAATGAGTCACTTGTCTGAAGACAATGTTGTTGTTTATGAAATTGGTTTTGTTGAAACAATGTTTCAATCAATTGTCAGTTGCTAGGACCGTGGTGAAATGGCAATGATGTTATAGGAAATGATAACCAAGGCCCAATTTAAAGCCTGGTCCTTTCACATATTTGTAACAGTTTTAAAATTTGGGCACTTGACCTCAACCCTGGCAGAAATGTCACCGATGTTTAATGTGATTCATCAGGGCAGCACAGTTTTATTGGTTTTCTTATAAAATTGTAAAGTTGAACACAACTTGTGTTGGAAACCAAAATTAAACACAAATCCTGAGGTGGTTGTTGTGAGAGAGAATGGAGAAAGAAAATGGTGCAGGTAAATAGTTCCTTAAAAGTGGTGTCACAGGTAGACAGGGTGGTGAAGGCAGTATTTGGCATGCTTGCCTTCATTGGTTAGAGCTCAGTACAAGAGGTGGGATGTCACAAGATGTTGTACAAGACATTGGTGAGGCCACTTTTGGAGTACTGTATACAGTTCTGGTCATCCTGCTATATGAAACATGTTATTAAACTGGAAAGGGTACAGAAAAGATTTACAAGGATGGTACTGAGACTGGAAGCTCCCCTCCAAGTTATAAGGAGAGGCTGGATAGTATCGGCCATTTTTCCCTAGAGTGTAGGAGGTTGATAAGTGACCTCATCGAGGTTTAAAAAATTATGAGAGGCATAGAGAAGGTGAAATGCCAAGGTTTTCTCCCCAGTGTAGGGGAGTTCAAAACTAGAGGGCATAGGTTGAAGTTGAGAAGGGAAAGATTTAAAAGGGACGAAAGGGGCAACATTTTCCACACAGAGGGTTGTGTATATATGGAACAAACTACCAGAGGAAGTGGTAGAAGCGGGTAAAATGACAACATTTATAAGACTTTTGGACAGGTACACAAACAGGAAAGGTTTAGAGGGATATGGGCCAAATGCAGGCAAATGGGACTAGTTCAGCTTGGGAAACCTGATCAGCATGGCCAAGTTAGACCGAAGGGTCTATTTCCGTGTTACATGACTCTATGTCTCTTTTAATAGATATCAGAAACGGAATCTGAGAGAGTAGCCAAGGTTAAGTTGGGTAAGATGGCCAGATGGATGAGAAGTTGGGCTAGTGAAGAAATTCACCTGCATGTGCTGTGCTTCCAACTTTCTGTGATACCATTTTTGTGACATCTCCTAGAATACAACTCGCCAGAGTTGACAACTCCAATGTGACACTGTGACCGATCGGCACCATTCTGAAGCAAGTGTGATCAGAGGTGGTTGTTTGCACTTGAGGATAACAAGGCTTCTTTCAACAAACTCTCAAGCAAAGTTATCAATAAAGAGTATCCAGAACATGTTAAAGCTTGGCTGCTCATTTCTGTGTGGAAAAGTCCTTCTTCTTGAATCTTCAAGCTGATTGTATTTGTGGAGCCCCACTGTGCCTGCTGTTATCTAATTTGCATTTATTTAGCATATCTTTTATATTTAATAATGCATTTTGTTTTACAATTTTTTTTTGTTAGGAATGCAGAGTATATGGATGATACAGTATTTAAACTTGTACATTGGAGATTTCTAGAAAAAACAGAAAACATCCAAGAATGTTCCTGGGGCAGAGAGATTTCAGCCTGTGGATAGGTTGGAGTATTGGGTTGATCGCTTTACAAAACAGAAAGTTGACAGGGGTCATATTTGGGATGTTCAAAACCTTGGGGAGTCTGAACAGAGATGATCAGAAGAAACTGTTCCTGTTAACGAAAGGGTCAGGAACCTGAAGATACCATCTTAAATAAAACAGCAAAAGAACTGAAGGTGACGGGAGGAAATAGTTTTTCCTCCCCCACAGTGCGTGGTGATGATCTGGAATGAATTGCTTGAGTGTGTGGTGGAAACAATTTCAAATTGACTTTTTAAAGGAATTGAAATTATCTTAAGACAAAAAAAATTGTAGGTTGACTGGGAAAGGGCGGGATGTAGACTGAGTTGCCTTGCGCATAGGCTGAATGGTGTCTTCCATTTATTCTAACTATGACTCTAACTGCCTTTTGAAACTGTAGTATGCACTAGTTGATAAGGGCTCAACAAATTCAGAAGTTATTAATGCTTTGCCTTGTAAGTGTTTTTTTTACATGGAGTCACAGAGTCATACAGAACTAAAACAGACCCATCGGTCCAATTGTCCATGCTGATCAGGTTTCCCGAACTAAACTAGTCCCATTTGCCGACGCTCGACCCATACCCCTTCAGACACTTCCTGTTCATGTATCTGCCCAAAAGTCTTTTAAATGTTCTAACTATACGTGCATCTACCTCTTCATCTGGCAGTTCACCTCTACATATGAACCACTGTGTGTGTGGAAAAAGTTGCTCCTCAGGTCCCTCTTAAATATTTCTCTTCTCACCATAAAATAATGCCCTCAAGTTTTGAACTCCCCAACTCAAGGGAAAAGACCTTTGCTATTCACCTTATCTATGCACCACTGAGCTGATATCTGCGGTCAACATATCGTGAAGCAACCAAAATAGATTAACTTTTTAACTGACAATGAATTACTCTCTACTGATACAGCGACTACAATAGGTAGGCCCCGGCTTGTTCTGGAATCCATTCGTAAATTGACTTGTATGCAAGTCAGAATATTATAACAGGCATTATTTTTATAATATATTTTTATTCAGAAAAAATAGATTTTTAAATATTACAACAAATACAAAACAATGTAATTCAAAACAGTACAAAAGTAGTACAAAACTAAACCCAAATAATAAAAGAAATTCCCCAACCCACCCTCCTATATGAATAACAGGCATTATTAAATAGCTATGCATAAGTACAGGAAATATTCTTTTATCAGATTTTTGAAATTACAACCCTGTATGGGATCACACTCCTAAGTACGAGTGTTCATAAATCGAACATTTGGAAATCAGAGACCTCCTGTAGAGTTACGGAACCATAGAGATGTATAGCATGGAAACAGACCCTTTGGCTCTGACCAATAAAGGAAAGCATAACAAGCGTCTTTTTCACTATCCTATCTACCTGTGACTCTACTTCCAAGCAACTATGAACCTGTACTCTTTGTTACTGTTTTATGACTGAATTAACTCCACCTTAGAGCATGGCATATTTCCTAGCTGTCAATATTGTATCGCAAGGGTGATTCTGATGCTAATTAATAGATTTGTGCAATTTAAAACTTTTAGGCTTGGATTAACAAGCATTGAAACTTAAGTAAAATCAAGCTTCTTATCAATAAATTGAAAGTGTATTTCTTGGAAATGGAATGAAAAGTGAATCATTACCAAAAATGGAACAGCAATTAGAAGAGAGAATAGTGTATATTATGTCAAGTTAAATCAGGCAATTGTTTAATTAATTAAGCACCCAATCTAATAAAACTAATCTAGATTGTTTTTCAAATTTTAAGTCAGTTTTTGGACATTTAGTACATAACAAATGTATTAAACAGATTTATAATGTCCCATTCAAGGAAATTAATTTCATTCCAAATACATAAAGGTCTTAATCAAATTTTGGACAAAATTTTAAATTACATGTCTACGCATTTATTATGGACATTATAATGAACATTATAAAATCTCTAGAACCAAATCGACATTTCATTATAGCATTAAAATCTGAAATGGTTTATTATTGTAGGTAATGAGCAAAATTAAAATTCTAATTTATAACTATTTGATCATCACTCCAAAACTTGGAGTGCAATTAATTTGTTCAGTTATAATTTCATTATCTTTAAAGAGGAGAACTTGAAGTACTGTACAGTGAAATAGTCTTATGTTAAAACAAAGTACCAGAGATCCATACATGTCAGTCAAGATTAAAATATATTTCTATATATTTTTAAAGTATATATCATAGATATATGTGTATTGCCCATTTTCAGAAAGACCTGGACAACATCGAAGCATCGAACCTTAGGTTCACGAGGTCAATTCCTGGAATGGCAGGATTACCTTATACTGAAAGACTGAAGCGACTGGGCTTGTATACCCTTGAGTTTCGAAGATTGAGAGGGGATCTGATTGAGACGTATAAGATTATGAAAGGATTGGACACTCTGGCAGTAGGAAACATATTTCCACTGATGGGTGAGTGCCGAACCAGAGGACACAGCTTAAAAATACGGGGTAGACCTCAGGACAGAGCTCAGGAGAAACTTCTTCACCCAGAGAGTGGTGGCTGTGTGGAATGCTCTGCCCCAGAGGGCAGTGGAGGCCCACTCTCTGGATTCATTTAAGAAGGAGTTGGATAGAGCTCTGAAAGATAATGGAATCAAGGGTTATGGAGATAAGGCAGGAACAGGATACTGATTAGGAATGATCAGCCATGATTATATTGAATGGCGGTGCAGGCTCGAAGGGCTGAATGGCCTACTCCTGCACCTATTGTCTATTGTCTATTGATGAAAAGTGGCATGGATATTATTAAGTGCCAGGTAATGACCATCTCCAACAAATGAGAATCTAAACTTTTCCCTTTGACATTCCCATTCCTGAATTCCCCATGATCAACATCCTGGGGCGGGTTACCATTGACCAGATACTGAACTAGACTTGCCATACAGAACATTGTAGCTATGAGAGAAGGTTAGAAGCTGAGAATTCTATGGCAATTCAGCTCCTGTCTCCTCAATGTCTGCCCACTATCTATAAGGCACATGTCAGGAATGATGGAATAATCTGTACTGGTTGGAGTCATCTCTGGCATATAGGAAGATAGATGGCTGTGGTTGTTAGAGATCAGTCGTCTTAGCTCCAGGACATCTTTCCAGGATTTTTAAGGATAATGACCTAGGCCTAACTATTTTCAGTTGTTTCATCAGTGACGTTCCCTCCATGATAAAGTCAGAAGTGGGAATGCTCACTGATAACTGCACAATGTTCTGCACAATTTAGGACTCCTCAGATACTGGAGTAGTCCATGTTCAAACGCAACAAGATCTGGTTAATATTCATGCTTGGGCATGTAACGCTTGAGCCACACAATGTTAGGTAAATGACCATCTCTAACCATCGCCCCTTGACATTCAATAGCATTACCATCACTGAGCCAACAATCTAGGGGTTACCATTGATCAGAACTGAATTGGGAATAGCCATATGAATACAGTGGATACAAAAGCAAGTCATAAATTTGGAATCCTGCAACAAATAACTCATCTCCCGAATCCACAAAGCCTTTCCACCATCTTCAAGGCTCTCACCTGCCTCCAACAACACCCACGAAGCTTGACACCATTCAGGACGAAGCAACCCACTTAATTGGAATCATATTCACTCCTTCCACTACTGATGCTCAGTAGCAGCAGTATGTGCCATCTACAAGATGCCTAGATAGCACCTTCAAAACCTATGACTATTACCATCCAGAAGAACAAGGGCAGCAGATAAGTGCAAACACCGCCAACTGCAAAATCCCCTCCAAGCTACTCACCATGCTGACTTAGAAATCTATCATTGTTCCTTCAGTGTCACTTGGTCAGACTCCTGGATTTCCTCCATGAGGACAGTGCAGGTTTACCGAGAGCATTGCAGTGGTTCAAGAAGGCAGCTCACCACCCCTTCTCAAGGGCAATGAGGTTTGGGTAATAAATACTAGCCCAGCAAAGATTCCCATGTCCCATGAATGAATATAAAAATAAGTGACTCATCACTTAAGGGTAATTAGAGCTAGTCAACAAATGCCAGTATGATGGTCATATCCAAAGAGTTCCTTAAAAAAATGCTGCCAGTCCAGAAACTGTATTAACACCTCATCTTTGGTTTCTGCTCTTTAGTCAACTTATCTTTAATGTACATGATTTGGAGATGCCGGTGTTGGACTGGGGTGTACAAAGTTAAAAATCACACAACACCAGGTTACAGTCCAACAGGTTTAATTGGAAGTACACTAGCTTTTGGAGCGACAAAGGATGAAGGATGAAGGAGCGTCGCTCCGAAAGCTAGTGTGCTTCCAATTAAACCTGTTGGACTATAACCTGGTGTTGTGTGATTTTTATCTTTAATGTAGATTAATTTCATTAAAGTTCCTAAACAATGCCTTATCAGATGCTTTTTAAAATCATTCTCTGTAATTCATTGTAAATAATAATTATCAATGATCTTCTTTAATCAAAGTGTGAAGTATTTTGTTTTAACTTGTGCAATAAAAGAATGGACAATAATAGTTACATTAGCATTCAGATCTCACTTTTCATGAAAATTCAAGGGCTCTATGTTACGAAAGGGAAAATGAAAATTAAGAGCGAGAAAGGAAGGCAAAGACAAGAAGAAATACAAAATGATTTTAAGTCTACATACTCACATGACAGCCCAGCCCAAGTAGACTAATGTGCTCCCCCAATACATAGGGTTCTCCATGAGATTAAAAGGAAAAGACAATATCTTGGCCTCCATCAAAACTCCAAAATAGTCTCCTGTGAAAAGTAGATGCTAATTTTAGTTGGCTTGTACAAGCAGTGCAAATTATTTCTTCACCACAGCTCACAGTATGTTTGCAATGGACTATATACACAAAGAAAATAATAATGCTATGATAACCAACTGATGGAACCCATATTTGCAGCTTGCTTTCTTTATGGTCAAGATAAAGATGCAAATATATTGTACCTTTCTTAAGATCAATATCCTAAAATGCCTTAATTAAGTAATTTAAGGTGTAGGTACAAGGTTTGAACACATGACAGCTAATATGCTTCAGTGATGTTAGTTTAAGGATAAATATTGGACAGGACCTCACAATAACACCTTGGGTATTTTATGTCAACCCAAGAGAGCAAATGGAAGTGGAGACTCAGGAGACTTGTGCTTCGTTCAGATAAGCATTCCAGTCTCTCACTATGGTTCTGAGGAAGGGTCATTGGATCCAAAATGTCAAATCTGATTTCTCTTCACAGATGCTGCCAGCCCTCCTGAGTTTTTCCAGCAATTTCTGTTTTTGTTCTCAATATAGTCTCCTTCACTGGTGAGACCAAATGCGGACTGGGGGAACTGCTTTGCAGGAGACCTCTGCTCGGTTCGTAGTAATGTCCCCATCACCCCAGTTACTTGCCATTTTAATAATCCACCATGCTGTCTTGTAAACATTCCCCTCCTGGGCCTGGTACGACCTTCCCACGAAGGATAAATTTAAGCTGGAGGAGTAACACCTCATTTGCCGCTTTGGCACTTTTTAGTCTTTCAGACTCAATATTAGAGTCATAGAATTTTTGCAGCGTAAAGACAACCTTTGGCCATCATGTTCACACTGGTATTCAAACATCGACCTAATCTAATCTAATTTCCCAGCACTTGGCCCATAGCCTTTGGTGCTATGGCATTTCAAGTGGTCATCTGAATAGTTCCTAAATGCCTTGATGGTTCATGCATCTATTACCCTTTCACTCAGCAAGTTCCAAGATACGAAGAACTGTTTGGGTGAAAATCTATCTTCAAATCTCCATTCGTCCCATCGAGTCTGCACTGATACATAGAACATAGAACAGTACAGCATAGAACAGGCCCTTCAGCCCACGATGTTGTGCCGACCATTGATCCTCATGTGAGGTAAACCTAATGTACGAACCCTCAAATTTCTGTGACCATTTGCATGTCCAGCAGTCTCTTAAATATCCCCAATGACCTCGCTTCCACAACTGCTACTGGCAACGCATTCCATGTTCTCACAACTCTCTGCGTAAAGAACCCGCCTCTGACATCCCCTCTATACTTTCCGCCAAACAGCTTAAAACTATGATCCCTCATGTTAACAATTTCTGCCCTGGGAAAAAGTTTCTGGCTATCAACTCTATCTATGCCTCTCATTATCTTGTATACCTCAATTAGGTCCCCTCTCTTCCTTCTTTTTTCCAATGAAAAAAGTACGAGCTCAGTCAACCTCTCTTTGTAAGATAAGCCCTCCATTCCAGGCAGCATCCTGGTAAACCTCCTCTGAACCCTCTCCAAAGCATCCACATCTTTCCTATAATAGGGCGACCAGAACTGGACACAGTATTCCAAGCGCGGTCTAACCAAAGTTTTATAGAGCTGCAACAAGATCTCACGGCTCTTAAACTCAATCCCCCTGTTAATGAAAGCCAAAACGCCGTAATTTTTCTTAACAACCCGGTCCAACTGGGTGGCCATTTTAAGGGATCTATGTACCTGCACACCAAGATCCCTCTGTTCCTCCACACTGCCAAGAATCCTATCCTTAATCCTGTACTCAGCTTTCAAGTTCGACCTTCCAAAATGCATCACTTCGCATTTATCCAGGTTGAACTCCATCTGCCACCTCTCAGCCCATCTCTGCATCCTGTCAATGTCACGTTGCAGCCTACAACAGTCCTCTATACTGTCAACGACACCTCCAACCTTTGCGTTGTCTGCAAACTTGCTAACCCATCCTTCAATCTCCTCATCCAAGTCATTATTAAAAATTACAAAGAGTAGAGGCCCAAGAACAGAGGCCTGTAGAACACCACTCACCACTGACTTCCAGGCAGAATATTTTCCTTCCACTACCACTCGCTAACTTGTCGACCAGCCAATTCTGTATCCAGACAGCTAAATTTCCCTGTATCCCATTCCTCCTGACTTCTGAACGAGCCTACCATGGGGAACCTCATCAAATGCCTTACTCCATATACACCACATCCACCGCTCGACCCTCATCAACTTGTCTAGTAACATCCTCAAAGAACTCAATAAGATTTGTGAGGCATGACCTGCCCCTCACAAAGCCGTGCTGACTGCCTTTAATCAAGCCATGCTCTTCCAGATGGTCATAAATCCTATCCCTCAGAATCCTTTCTAACACCTTGCAGATGACAGACGTGGGACTGACTGGTCTGTAATTGCCGGGGATTTCCCTATTTCCTTTTTTGAAGAGAGGAATTACATTTGCCTCCCTCCAGTCCTCAGGTATGACTCCTGTGGAGAGCAAGGATGCAAAGATCTTCGTAAGCGGCGAAGCAATCACATTTCTCGCTTCCCAAAGCAGCCGAGGACAAATCTGGTCTGGCCCTGGCAACTTGTCAATCTTAATGTTTGTCAAAGTTTTCAACACATCAGCTTCCTCAATCTCTATCTGTTCCAGCATGCTTACCTCCTCCTCAATGGTTTCATTCACTACGAGGTCCTTTTCTTTAGTAAAGACAGATGCAAAAAACTCATTTAGGGCTTCCCCTACCTCCTCAGACTCTATACACAAGTTCCCTATGCTATCCCTGATCGGCCCTACTCTTTTTTTGATCATTCTCTTATTCCTCACATACGTGTAAAATGCCTTTGCGTTCTCCCTAAGCCTTTTTCGTGCCCCCTCCTGGCTCTCCTCAGACCATTTTTGAGCTCCTTCCTCGCCTGCCTGTAATCCTCTAGAGCTGAGCAAGACCCTTGCTTCCTCCACCTTACATAAGCTGCCTTCTTTCTTTTGATGAGAAGCTCCTGCGCTCTCGTCATCCAAGGTTCCTTTATCTTACCCCTTCTTGCCTGTCTCAGAGGAACACATTTGTGCATCACTTGCAACAACTGTTCCTTAAACAGTCTCCACATGTCTATAGTGCCCTTTCCATGGAACAATTGCTCCCAGTCAATGCTTCACAACTCACGTCTGATAGTATCATAGTTTTCTTTTCCCCAATTAAATATCCTCCCATTGTGCCTGCTTCTCTCCTTCTCCGTAGAATGTGAGGCAGTTGTGGTCACTATCACCAAAATGCAAGATCTGACACCTGCCCCGGCTCATTGCCAGTTCCAGTTGCTCCTTCTCCCGCTTTGTCTACGGCATTAAGAACACCATTTACCAGCTCCTTTCAGTTCTGAAGAGCAGTTACATCAGATTTGAAACGTTAACTATTTCTTTCTTTACTGATGCTGTCAGACCAGCTGAGTTGCTCCAGCACATTCTGATTTCATTTCAGATTTTCAGCATCTACAGTATTTTGTTTTTATTAGAATGTAAAGTTATTTGCTTTAAAGGCTGCAAGCAGCATCACACTTGCTTTGCTCGAGGGTCATATTATCAGAGCAACCTGATTAACTTACCTCCTAAAATATCAACTACTTTCAGTCATTTACTTGTGTATTCTACAACGTGAAAATATCTCATATTCTATCAAACTGTTCAGTTTCCAAGGTGACAGTAATTACTGCAGACTCCCACATCCTGGGCTATTTGATTATTGAAAAGATTAATGTAGTGTTTTAAATTAAAAAACAACATATCAAGGTGACATTTTTGAAATGCTTTAACTAGGTTAAAAAGTCATTACCAGTATGGGGTGGGCCAGAGAGGAGTAGAGTGAAACAGCTTATAAAATAAACAGAAAATGCGGGAAATACTCTGCAAATCTGGCAGAAACCAGTTTTTGTAATATTTTCCCTTTTGGATATTTGAAAATATGTTTACACTGAACAAGAGGAATAGCAGAGAAAAGCCAGTTGTTGAACAACGTTTCAAGCAGGATCTTGCTGCTACACTTGGATTACTTGTTTCATCAGAAGTATCTTTAAATGTTCTCACAAGTTAACTTCATAGTACAGCTGCAGGATAAACCCAGTGCTTAGGCTTTCTGTTAGATCACTGGGGATCTGTACCTCAACTCCATTTATCAAACTTTGCTCCACAATCTTGATAACCTTTACCTGACAAAAATATTTAGATTGGCCCAATATCCTCAGACTTCTGGAATAAATAGCTTGTGATATTTATTAACTTTGTGTGAAAACACTTCCTGATCTTGCACCCACGTGGGCTGGCTTTACTTTGATTTTGTTTTCGATTCTGTTCCCAGGGGATTTAGTTTAGTGTAATAGACACCTACAGAAAAAGGCACTTTGACTGCTTGTGCCAGTATCAGTCAAAAACAACCACCTAACTATTCTAATTCCACTTCCCAGCACTTTGCCCAAAGCCTTGTATGCCTTGCAAGTGCACATCAAAATATTTCTTAAACGTTATGAGTGTTCTTGCTGCTACCACCTTTGCAGGCAGTGAGCTTCACCATCTTCTAGATGAAAACATTTTTCCTCACATCTTCTCTAAACCTGATGCACTATACGTTAGATCTATGCCCCCTAGTCACTGATCCCTCCATCATGGGGAAATGTTTCTTCCTGTCTGCCTTATGTAAGCTGCTCATAAATTTATACATCTCGATCATGTCCCCTCTCAATCTTCTCTGCTCTAAGGAAAACAACCTCAGTCTGTCCAATCTCTCATCATAAGTGAACCTCTCCAACCCAGACAATATCCTGGGAAATCTCCTCTGCATCCTGTCCAGTGCTATCATATCCCTCTTATGATGCACATTTCAGCATTGCACACAATACTGTAGCTGTGGCTGAACTGCGTTTCATGCAGTTTCAGCATAATGTCCCTGCTCTTAAACTTTATGCCTTGACTAAGAAAGGCAAGTATACCTTATGCCTTCTTAACCACTTTATCAACCTGTCCTACTATTGTTAGGGACTGGTGTACTTGCACACCATGGTCCCTCTGATTCTCAATGCTTCCCAGGGTCCTACCTTCCATCATCTATTTCCTTGTCTTGCCCAGGTGTGTTACCTCACAGTTATCTGGAATAAATTCCATTTGCCACTGACTAATCCTTCTATGTCCTCTTCTAGTCTAACGTTATCCTCACCATCATTTTTTGTATCATCTGCGAACTTACTGATCAACCCTCCTCATTCAAGTCTAAATAGTTTATATAAACCACAAAGAGCAAGGGCCCCAACAGTGACCGCTGTGTGATCCTAATATTTGACAGGCTTCCAGTCAAATAAACATTCCTCAACATCACCCTCTGCTTCTTGCCACTCAGCTAACTGCGGATCCAATTTACCAAATTTTCTTTGATATCATGGGCTCTTACTTTTGTTATCAATCTCCCATGTGGGACCTTACCAAAGTCTTGCTGTGGCCAAAGAGGAACCTAAAATTTTTGCAAGTGTCCCTATTTCCTCTCTTGTCTCACTCAACAATCTGGGATACATTTCATCTCCCCCTGGAGATTTATCTACTTTTAAGCCTTCCAGACGACTCATAATACCCTCTCTGTTTATGTTAATTTTAATTGTATCATAAACCTTCTCTGATTCTGATACCCATATTGCTCCTCTCATTAGTAACACCAATCCAAAGTATTCATTGAAAACCCTACATACATCCTCTGGTTCTGCACACAAGATACCACTATGGTCTTTAACGGGCTCTGCTGTTTCCCTCATCCTTTTACTCTTAATGAATCTGTAAAACAACTTAGAACTTTTCTTTATTTTACCTGCCAGTAGCTTTTCATACCCCCCTTTAATTCCTTTTAAGTTCTCTCTTGCACATTCTAAACTCCTCTGGAGCATCTGCTATTTTGTGACCTTGGTATCAGGCATGACCCTCACTTTTTGGCATCCTATTGAATCCTCTATAAAATTTTAATCACATCAATCACATCACTCTCATCTTTGAGACACAACGCTATGAAACCTGTTCTCCTAATTTTCTGACTTTAGTGCACCAGGGAAATAAACGTTAGGGGGCGTACATATTATCTTCTGAACTTAAGTTTTGAAAAGGTTTAGTTAATATGAAGCTAGGGTTCTGAATCTAAATAAAGGGAACTACAAGCTTATGAGGGGCAAGTTGGCAATGATGGATGAGGAACCTTAAAAAAGATTTGCTTTGTATAGGCAATGGTTAATATTTAGGGAACGTGTGCATGAATTACAACAATTATTCATGCCTATCTGGTGCAAAAGTGAAATAGGTAAGATTACTAAGCATGGTTTCCAAAAGAAACATGGATCAAAAGAAATGGTTGCAGAATTGAACACATATTTGAGTTCTGTCTTCATAAAACAGGACAAAAATTATTTCCCAGAAGTGTTAGGGAAACATGGATCTAGTGAGAGGGAGGAATTAAAGAAAATTAGTATTAGCAAATAAAATTGGCACTGGGGAATATAATGGGGGTAAAAGCTGACAAATTCCCACGGCCTGACAATCTACATCATTGAGGCCCTGGAAATACTGATGTATTGGTGGCTGCTTTCCAAAAGTCTATAGACTCTGGAGTGGTTCCTACAGATTCAAAGGCGGCAAGTATAACTCTCTTTTTGTAAAAAGTGGGATAAAGAAACACAACATCAGTAATGGGGTAAAGGCTACATTGATTATAAGAGATGCGATAACTGAACCCTTGGAAAAAAATAGACAAAGTCAGCATGGATTTATAGAAGAGAAATCATGTTTAACACATTTACTGGAAAATGTTTGAGGATATAACTCATTGAATAGATAAGGGAGAACCAGTTGATTTGGATTTTAAAAGGTTTTTGATAAAGTTCGACATATGAGGTGAACAGACGAAATTAAAGCACAGAGTATTTGGGGTAATATATTGACATGGATTGAGAATTGATTGACAGACCACAAACAGACAGTGGGAATATATGGATTTTTTTTCTGGGTGGCTTGTGGTGTACTGCAGGGATCAGCTCTTGGGCTTTAGATATTCACAACATATGTAAATGACCTGGATGAGGAAACCAAACATAACTTCCCAACTTTGCTGATGATACAAAATGGTGAGTTTGTGAGTTGTGATGAAGATGCAAGGAGGCTTCATGGTGCTGCAAACAAGTTGATTGTGGGGGCAAATACATCTCAAATATATGCAAAATAGCTATTTTTCAAGTTATACACTTTCAACTGAGAAACAGAAAACCTAAGTATCATTTAAATGGTGATTATCCTGGAAAATGTGGCTATACAAAAGGATCTAGGTATCCTTGTACACTAGGCAATGAAAGTAAGCTGAGGGCTGCAGCAAGCAAAGGTATGTTGGCCTTTATTGCAAGAGGATTTGAGTTCAGAAGTAGGAATATCCTACTCAGTTATACAGGGCCTTGGAAAGACCACACCTGCAGTATTATGTGTAGTTTTGGTCTCCCCAGCTAAGGGAAGACACACTTATCATAAAAGGTTTTTGATAAGGTTCTACATATGAGGTGAATGGACGAAATTAAAGCACAGAGGATTTGGGGTAATATATTGACATGGATTGAGAATTGGTTAACAGACCAGGAACAGACAGTGGGAATATATGGAGTTTTTTCTGGGTGGCTTGTGGTGACCAGTGACTTGGCTGATACTAGGGATGACAAGACTGTAGTATGACAGGAAATTAATTTGACTAGGAAGAATGAGAGTAGGAATGATTAAAACAAATAATATTCAAAGCAATGGACAGACTACTTGCAGGGAGAATGCTTCCCTGATTGGGAGTCTAGAACTGGGGTCCAGGATATACAATAGATCATTTAGGACTGAGATGAAAAGAAATATTTTGACTCAGAGGGGGTCAACCTGTGGAATTCACTACCACAGAAGGCTGTGGAGGTCAAGTCACTTAGTACATTCAAGATAGATTTGGAATCATACAGTGCAGAAGACGCCCTGTACAGCAGAGGGGGGGACAGAGAGTGGTGTTGCAGATGGCCCCGAGTTACACTATGTAGTTAATAGTTTAATAGACGTTATGGTCTAACTTTTCCTGGAACTTTTACTTTATTTCATTAAAACACTCTGAAGTCAGATTTAAATGGAGCCTTTCAGAGGGTTTCATGCATACAAGAATTGCACAGTGGAAAACTGAATTTCCTGATAATTCCTTCAGAGAATGCTTCGATGGAGATTCCACAGGGTCTCTACATGCAGCACCCATGTGAAAGAATGACTGTCTGGCCACTGGAAAATCCAGGCCAAAATGATCAAGAATTGGTAACTGCAGGAAAGCCTTCACCAAATGAACAGCAGCAAAAGTGAAGAAACAAACAAAAGCCACATTTGCTTCTGGTGAACAAACAGGGTTCACATGTCCTTCGCGTCAGAAGAAATTCATTATTAATGTATAATCATTGCAACCGTTCACATCTATTGGAACCAGTATTGGCATCAGTTAAGTGTGTCGACCTGTTGCACCTAGCACTGCATTGCTCTATCATGCCAAAGGTAATCTCCAGCATCCGCAGTCCTCAGTTTTGCCTCGCACCTGTCATCACTCAGACAAATGTCAGCAGTTGTGGAGGGCAGCTCTAGCCCAGCAGTGTTGTCTGGGTGTACAATGGGCTTTTCAAATATGGCACAGACTCGAGGGATACTGGTGAATTCTGGGATATCCACGGAGTGACAAGTTGTTCTGGGAATGACATGTGCTAGGTGGGGAGGAAATTAGGTACGAGAGAATCCATAGCCGGGGCAGCAGGTAATCAATGAGATAAGTTTGGCAAGATAAGGCGAGAAATCCCGCAATGCCTATGGCGAGAATAAGTCCAAAAAATTCAAAGCAACTTTGACTCAGGCAGAAAAGTAGCAAGATTTAGTTCATTGGCATCATGGCAGTTTCAATGTTACCTAGTGAAGACTTCTAAGCTGTGGCACCAATTATCAAAAATGACCTGTAGATTGATGGAATGGAATACTTTCCCATTGAAGAAGTCAGTTTCATTATGATATGGTATTCTAAATGGGACGCGTGTATAAACTATGGTGCCCTGGCAAAGCCTATTTCTCAGGCTGTAGCACTACCCTTGTCACGGGGAAATGAAATGCTGCAGTGTGTTCTGATACAGATTGGATCAGGTACTGAGCTTGCAGGTGCATCCATTGCTCTATTTCTCTGTGCTTTTGTGGCACCATGACCACAGTAACAATGACCATTGGTGAATGTCAGAAGCAGAACAGGCCCTTAGTGATATAAGCAGTCAGCATTCACATCACTTACAAATGATGGTGTAGCCTACTCCTTCATACAGGGGAACATGATAGCACCATGGAATGTCTCTATACAGGCTTCTGACATAAAGGACCTTATTCCAATAAGTGCAGCACAAGTCATGCCATGCAAATGCTGTATGAGATAAAATGTGGCATTATTAGTGATACCTTGTCCTCCCAGCAGCATGTTGGCAAACACATATATTTTAATGGTAGAGGAAATCAGCTCCATGTTCCATTGATCTTGAACTGTCTTTGCGTACTGTGCTCCACTGTTGCCACTTTTTAGATCACCCGCAAATACTTCCAGGTTATTACAGAGGGTGGGGATGTTGAAAGGCAACGATTTCTGATGTAGCTTCTCAGAACATGTACAGAGTTAACAACTGTCAGTGCTATTACTAAAAATGGTTCTACCTAGCAGAGTCAGGGTAGCAGACCAAAGAAGCACCCAACCCCAAGCTCCATTTTGACTGCATCCATAAGTAATAGCAACAGTAGTAGGCCGTTCGGCCCTTCAAGCCTGCTCTGTCATTCAATAACAATGGCTGATCTGATGTTTCACACATCCACTTTCTTGTGTTTTTCCCATAACCTTTGATTCCCTAATGGACCAAGGATCCACCTCAGCCTGTAAATGTACACAATGACTCTGTCCCCACAGCTCTCTATCACAAGAAGTTTCAAAGATCCTCAACCCTCAGTGAAGAAATTCCTCATCTCAATCTTAACTAGCACCCCTTTATTCTGAGAATATGCCCCCTGACCTCGACTCTTTCACGAGGGGAAGCATTCTCTAAATATTTACCCTGTCAAGCCCCTTAAAAACCATACACGTTTTAATGAGATTACCTCTCATTTTTCTAAACTTCAGTGAGTAGAGCCCCAACCTGTTTAGCCTTTGTTCATATTAGGCATCAGTGTAGTGAACATGCTCTGAGCTGCCTCCAATGAAATGATAATGTTTCTTTAAATAAGGGGTCCAAAACTACTCTCAATACTCTGAATGTGGTTTCACCAGTACCTTGTACAGTTGCAGTAACACTCCCCCCTACTCTTATACTCCAATCTCCTTTAAATAAGGGCCAACATTTCATTAGCCTTCCTGATTACCTGCTGCAGTGTGCGAGTTTTCTGTGTTTCATGCACAAGTAATCCTAAGTCTCTTTATGTTGCAGCTGTATGCAGTTTTTCTCTATTAAATAATATTCTGTACTATTGTTCTTCTTTCCAAAATGAAGAATTTAACATTTTTACACATTTTAATCCATTTGCCAACATTTTGTGCGCTTACTTAACCTATGAATATCTCCCTGTAAACTGTTTCTATCTCTCTCTCAACCTACTTTTCACCTACTTTTGTGTTGTCTACAGATTGGGCTAAAGTACATTTACTTTCTTCCTCCACGTCATTAATATATAGTGTAAACAGTTGCGGTCCCAGTACTGATCCTCTGGAACCTCACTGGTCACAGGTTGCCAACCAGAAAAAGAAACCGTTATCCCCACTCACTGTTTCCTACCCTTCAGCCAAGTCTTGGACCCAATTCTTGGACAAAGCCCCATTCTCTGCAACTGGATCCTCAGTGTCCTGACCCACAGGCCACATTCAGTGAAGAATGGGGACAATATTTCATCCTCACTAACACTCAACACTAGAGCCCCCCCCAGAGGTGCATACTCAGCCCCTACTGTACTCACTGTATACCCATTATTGCATCGCTTAATGCCATTTACAGGTTCGCTGATGACATCACTACAGTGAGTCGAATCTCAGATGACGACGAAACAGACTACAGACAGGAGGTGGAAGACCTGGAAAAATGGTGCACTGAGAACATCCTAGCTCTCAACGCCAGCAAAACCAAGGAACTCATTATTGACTTTTGGCACGTGGTTACTCATGTCCCCCTACACATTAACAACACAGAGGTGAAAGAGGAGTGTCAACTGGAGACTGTCAAGCTCCTGGACTCTCCACAACAAGCTTTCTTGGACTCTTCATGTGGACGCATTAGTTACAAAGGCCCAACAATATCTCTTCTTCCTCAGGCAGCTGAGGAAATTTGGCATGAGGGTGGTACCCTTGCTAACTTTTATAGATGCGCCATTGACAGTATTCTGTCTGGATGTATCACTAACTGCTATGGCAACTGTATATCACTAACTGCTATGGCAACTGTATCATTCAAGATCAGAGACGGTTACAGAGAGTGGTGGAACTCGGCCCGGACAATCACAAAGGCCAACCTCCCATCTATAGAATCCATCTACCAGGCCCGCTATCAAGGAAAGGCCACCAGCATTCTCAAAGATCAATCCCACCCTGTACCTGTGTTTTTGTTTTTGCTGCTGTTTACCTACTACTTACTACCTATGCTCCAGAACTATGATCTGCCTGTATTGCTTGCGAGACAAAGCTTTTCACTGTGCCTCAGTACACATGACAATAAATTCACTTCAATTCAATTCTCTCGTTGTACCAATATATCACCTCCAAAACCATGGATTATCATCTTTTGACTTAACCTTTCATAAGGTATCTTGTTAAGCACTTCTTGGAAGTCCAAATTCAACACATCTAATGGAATCCCTCTATTTATTCTGGTTGAGGCTTCCTTGAAAAACTGTAATAAATTAGTCAGACATAATTTCCTTTTCATGAAGTGATGCCGACTCTGCTTGGTTGTGGAGACCAGAGACCAAACTTAGAATTTGAGTTTCTGTGCACCTTCACTCTGAGTCTCAGTAACGTCATGCGTCTATTTTCTTTCACACAATGCCACATGAGTAAATGCTCAATGATGCACTTAATGCATGACCTACAATATTAATATTTCAAATTTCACACAAGCACAATATTTTAAATGCATATTATAGAATCATACAGCACTGAAGGAGACTATATGGCCATCATGCTCCTTTGCCAGGTCTCTGAAGGAGTTGCTAATTAGTTTTACTTCCTCACTCTTTCCCCAAAGCCAAGCAATTGCTTCCTTTTTAAATATTTATTCAATTTCATTTGGAACATTATTCTTGGATCTGCTGCTTCTACCTTTTTAGGCAGTGAATTCCAGATCATAACAATTTGCTGAGTCTTTATCCTTGCATTTTGCTAACAATCTTAAAACTGTTACTGACCCCTCTGCAGTGGGAGCGGTTTCCCTTTATTTATTCCTATCAAAATTCTTCATAATTTTGAACAGATCTATTAAATGTCACTTAACTACTTTTGCTGAAAGGAAACCAGTTTTAATTCTTCTACTTTCTCCATGTAACTGAAGGCTCTTATCTCTAGTACAATTCAGGCAAGTGCCCTCCTTATCTTCATCATGACTGTAACATTTCTGTCTCCAATGTATAGCTCTCATGTTTGCCCAGCAAAACATGCCTGTAAGAGTAAGTAAACACAACATTTTTCAAACTTTAAATTTAGTTAATTTTGAACAAATAAGTTAAACACTGAATATCTTAAACAGTTGCTGTACAATTTTTACAATGTTCACAAGATTTACAACTCTCAGCAGATTACTTTATGACTTAAAGAACAGCAATAAATGTTATTATCTGCATGAATCTGAATTGTTAAACTATGATTCTTTTTCACTTTATGATAATCGTTTTTCCCAAAGTGTAAACGTTTTATTTACTGTAATGGATCTCAAGAGGATGTTAGGTTATTTGATGTAATACAGCTGTTGAAAATAGCTCTCTACAAAACTTTACATAGCTGCAACCTGGTTTAATCAAACCAATATAGTTGAATAGCTGTCATTTTGTATCAAAGGAACAGTTGGTTAACGATTCTGTATGCATGTGAAGACTGCAAAGTGAAAAATGCATTATACAGTTAGACAGCCTCGAGACAATTCACAACAAGCTCCCACATATTCTCAATACAGTGTTACTAAACATTTTTTTATCCTTTTGGCATCAGAAAATAACGATTTAGAGTAAATATCTATTCAGTAACCTCTATCATATTTGAACATGACCATATGTATACAGGGAAGCACTGCACAAATTAAATAAAAAAGAGAAAAGATGCATTTCAATTTGTTATTTCTACAGTTATTATCTACTTACTCCAAAAATGCGTTATCAAGACACAGTATCAAAAAAAAATAGTGTTTGTAGTTTTCTCTTTACAGGTTTGGAGACTTTTTAATACTAAATAAGATTTCAAAATCCTTTAAAAAATGTTTCAATGATTATCATTGGTATAAAAAGGTCTTGGAAAAGCCTAGGCTTACATTGAGACAGTATTAAAAATGCTGCCACATTTGGATATCTTTTATGACACTTGTGCCAAAAGTATCTCTGCAATGTTCACACAAAGTGCCTGTGTAAAGCAGCAATATTCAGTCCCATGGGTCAGCTCTGGTAATCTATTAGATCAGTATTGATCAGTCATTTAGCTCCACTAACCTGTTATTCCTTGACATCTTAATCTAACAAACATCTTTTCAATTGTAATAGTGCAAACTTCTAATAGTTCTAGCATTATGTAGAATTGGCATCACTTCATGAAAAGGAAATTATGTGACTAATTTATTACAGTTTTCAGGGAAGTCTCAACTAGAATAGATAGAGGGACTCCATTAGATGTGTTGAATTTGGACTTCCAAAAGATGCTTAACAAGGTACACCATGAAAGGTTAAATATTAACATTATAGGTCATATATTAAGTAGGTGCAGCTCATCCATTAAGTAGGTGCAGGGAATTTGGATGACTAGAGAAATTGAGGTTTTGGTTAAGAAAAAGAAGGAAGCATATGTCAAGTATAGATTGCAGAGATCGAATGAATCCTTAGAAGAGTATAAAGGCAGTAGGGGTATATCTAAGGTGGAAATCAGGAGAAAAAAGGCAGCATGGTAGCTCAGTGGTTAGCACTGCTGCCTCATAGCGCAAGGCACCCGGGATTGAATCCCACCTCAGGTGACTGTCTGCGTGGAATGTGCACATTCTCCCTGTGTCTGCGTGGGTTTCCTCCGGGTACTGCGGTTTCCTCCCACAATCCAAAGATGTGCAGCTTAGGTGAATTGGCCATGATAAATTGCTCATAAGGTTAGGTGCATTAGTCAGAGGGAAATGGGTCTGAGTGGGTTACTGTTCGGATGGTCGGTGTGAACTTGTTGGGTCGAATAACCTGTTTCCACATTGTAGATAACCTAATCTAACCTAATCAAAAAAGGGGATATGAGATACCTTTGCAAACAGGGTTAAGGAGGATCCAAAGCGATTGGATTAAGAACAAAAGGGTAACTCGGGAGAGAATAGGGCCCCTCAAAAATCAGGCAGAGGTGGGTACTGTAGATGCTGGAGATTAGAGTCAAGATTAGAGTGGTGCTGGAAAAGCACAGCCAGTCAGATAGCATCCGAGGAGCAGGAAATTTGACGTTTTGGGCAAAAGCCATCATTCCTGAAGAAGGGCTTTTACCTGAAATGTCGATTTTCCTGCTCCTCGGAAGCTGTCTGACTGGATGTGCTTTTCCAGCACCACTCTAATCTTGACTCCCCCACCCCACCCCACCCCCCTCAAAAATCAGTAAGGCTGCCTGTGTGTGAAACCGTAGGAGATGGGAGACTTACTAAATGAGCATTTTGCATCAGTGTTTACTATGGAGAAGGACATGGATGATATAGAATGTGGGGAAATAGATGGTGTCCATATTACAGAGGTGGTCGTGCTGGATGTCTTAAAATGCATAAAGGCGGATAAATCCCCAGGACCTTATCAGGTGCACCTGAGATCTCTGTGGGAGGTTAGGGAAGTGATTGCTGGGTGCAGGTGAGGTGCCAGAAGATTGGAGATGGGCTAATATGATGCCATTGGAAAGGTGGTAAGGAAAAGCCAGGGAACTATAGACCTGTGAGCCTGACGTCGGTGGTGGGCAAGTTGTTGGAGGGAGTCCTGAGGGACAGGATTTACATGTATTTGGAAAGGCAAGGATTGATTAAGGATATGCAGCATGGCTTTGTGTGAGGGATATCATGTCTCGCTAACTTGATTGAAATTTTTTGAAGTAGTATCAAAGAAGACTGATAAGGGCAGAGCGGTGGATGTGACCTATATGGACTTCAGTAAGGCGTTCAACAAGGTTCCCCATGGGAGACTGGTTAGCAAGGTTAGATCTCATGGAATACAGGGAGAACTCACCATTTGAATACAGAACTGGCTCAAAGGTAGAAGATAGAGGGTAGTGGTGGAGAGTTGTTTTTCAGACTGGAGGCCTGTGAACACTGGACGCCACAGGATCGGTGTTGGGTCCACTACTTTTCGTCATCTATATTAATGATTTGGATGTGAGCATGAGAGGTATAGTTAGTAAGTTTGCAAATGACACCAACATTGGAGGTGTAGTGGATAGCAAAGAAGGTTACCACAGATTACAACAGGATCTTGATCAGATGGCCAACGGGCTGAGAAGTGATGTTGCAAAACTTGAAAGGGTTCAGAAAAGATTTACAAGGTCGTTGCCAGGGTGGGAGGATCTGAGCTACAGGGAACGGCTGAACAGGCTGGGGCTGTTTTCCCTGGAGCGTCGGACGCTGAGGGGTGACCTTATAGAGGTTTACAAAATTATGAGGAGCATGGATAGGATAAATAGGCAAAGTCTTTTCCCTGGGGTCGGGGAGTCCAGAACTAGAGGGCATTGGTTTAGGGCGAGAGGGAAAGAGACCTAAGGGGCAACTTTTCCATGCAGAGTGTGTTAAGTGTATGGAATGAGCTGCCAGAGGAGTGGTGGAGGCTGGTACAATTGCAACATTTAAGGGGCATTTGGATGGGTATATGAATAGGAAGGGTTTGGAGGGATATGGGCCGGGTGCTGGCAGGTGGGACTAGATTGGGTTGGGATATCTGGTCGGCATGGACGTGTTGGACTGAAGGGTCTGTTTCCGTGCTGTACATCTCTATGACTCTAAGTGGCAGATGGAATTTAACTTAGATAAATGTGAGGTGCTGCATTTTGGGAAAGCAAATCTTAGCAGGACTTATACATTTAATAGTAACATCCTACGGAGTGTTGCTGAAGAAAGAGACCTTGGAGTGCAGGTTCATAGTTCCTTGAAAGTAGAGTTGCAGGTAGATAGGATAGTGAAGAAGGCATTTGGTATGCTTTCCTTTATTGGTCAGAGTATTGAGTAGAGTTGGGAGGTCATGTTGCGGTTGTACAGGACATTGGTTAGGCCACTTTTGGAATAGTGTATGCAATTCTGGTCTCCCTCCAATCGAAAGGATATTGTGAAATTTGAAAGGGTTCAGAAAAGATTTACAAGGATGTTGCCAGGATTGGAGGATTTGAGCTATAGGGAGAGGTGGAATAGGCTGGGGCAGTTTTCCCTGGAGCTTCGGAGGCTTGGGGGTTGGGGGGGGGGGGGGGGGGGGATGAGGTTTATAAAATCATGAGGGGCATGGATAGGATAAATAGACAAGGTCTTTACGCCAGGGGTTGGGGAGTCCAGAACTAGAGGGCATAGGTTTAGGGTGAGCGGGGAAAGATATTAAAGAGACCTAAGGGGCAATTTTTTCATGCAGACGGTGGTGCGTGCATGGAATGAGCTGCCAGCGGAAGTGGTGGAGGCTGGTACAACATTTAAAAGGCACCAAGATGGGTATATGAAAATCGGAAGAGTTTAGAGGGATCTGGGTAGACACTAGGGTGTTGGAAAAGCACAGCAGGTCAGGCAAGGAGGAGAATTGACGTTTCAGGCATAAGCATTTAATCAAGAATCCTGATTAAGGGTTTTTGCCCGAAACGTCGATTCTCCTGCTCCTCGGATGCTGCCTGACCTGCTGTGCTTTTCCAGCACCACACTCTCAACTCTGATCTCCAGCATCTATAGTCCTCATTTTCGCTTAGAATGATCTAGGCCAAGTGCTGGCAAATGGGACTAGATTAGGTTAGGATATCTGGTCGGCATAGACATGTTGGAATGAAGGGTCTGTTTCTGAGCTGTACATCTCTCTGCCTCTTTGAGTCTAAATGATGGAAGAGTAAATATGGAAAAGTACATCAGCACCGAAGCGGGAGTCAACTTGTTTTTAATTCCTCTTCCCAGGTTCCTTGAGCAATTTTTTTGCTTGTTAGTTTGCTATGCTTCCATTTTCATACGTTAACTTTCATAGCCTTCAAATATTCATTTTTAAAAACTTTCTTTGCATTCTCTTACCTCCTATAGCTCACTTAAGTGCCTCTAAGGCTAATCTATTTATTTTCACACAAGTATATGTACAAGCAGACATGCAACTACATGGGGGTGGACACTCATCTCCGCATTCTTTTTATTTCCTTCTTTTCAAATAATAGTTTTAGCTTTGCAAAAGCCACATATCCAAAAAGTTATCTCATCTGCTCTTTTTACAGATGCTGCCTGACCCGCTGAATGTTTCTTGCATTTTCTAATTTGTTTCAGATCTCCAACATTTGCAGTTTCTTGCCTTTTATTAGTTAGTTGACTGATCAACAACAGCAACAGAACATTTCAACTCGTGGACCTGACTGGACTTTTCTGTGAACGAATGGTGCCAAACGTTTGTTGCAATGACCTTGACCATGAACTTTGAGGGTTTCCGAATGATTACATCATTTCACCACAGCCAAAAAGCACAGTACCCTTCACAGGGACCTTGGACCTCTTTGACTTGAGGGAGATTTTTATTTATATTTTATCATAGGATGTGGACATCACTGGCTAGACCAACATTTATTGCCCGTTGTTAATTGCTTTTCAAACAGATGGTGGTGATTGATTGCTAGACAGTTTAGAAAAATTATTACCCATGTGATCCTGCAATTTCAGACTTCATTGTTGACATTTCCCAAGGACTGTTATACAATTGATCCCATTATGAATACAAGCTTCAAAATGGTCAAAACCATTTATTTAGATGGAGTGTATTCACATTTTGACTGAGTTTTGAGAAGCTATTAAAGGATTATCTGTTTTTGATGTGGTTTGTGGAGACGTTTATTTATTTCTATAATTTATAGATCATTTGAGAGTACTTAAGTATTTTTGAGATTTGCTAAATGAGAACATTTTCCCTCAGAATTAAGTTGTACAAGTGAGCGCTCTCTTAGATTGTTAACAGTTCTTTTTCAATTCTGCATGGCATCTGTTCACATTGAGTGAGTGCCTATGCAGGGGGTGTGTGGGTATAGGAGGCATGGAGGTAGAATGCAATGGAGTTAAGGAGGTTGCATGTAGGGAGTGGGTGGAAGGATGAGAACTAGAGGGCTCAAACTATAGGTTTGGAGTTATGGTTTGGACTATAATCTCAGAGAACTGAGGTAGGCTTTCTAAACAGCCTCTCATGACACTGGTCCACCTTCGTTGGTGTCTCTGAATTGCCTTCAGAGGTGCTAAGGCTGACTCAATCAAGTCTCTGCGCCCCCAGACTAAAAACCATGCAGAGATTAGCTTTGATGTATGTGTATGTAGGATGTTCTAGAGTCCCAGGATTGTGATCTGGAATGATAAGAATACTGTTGGGTAAAGTCTTATAGGGGTCTGACTGGCATGGGCTGTGGCAAGAAGTATGGCAGAAATTGGGTAACAAGTACAGCGAAGCCCATGTCGCACTACCATGGCATGGTGGCTCAGTGGTTAGCACTGTTGCCTCACAGCGCCAAGGACCTGCCTTTGATTCCATCCTCTGGTAACTGTGTAGAGTTTGCACATTCGTCCCGTTCTGCTTGGGTTTTTCCATGTGCTCTGGCTTCCTCTCACAGGTGTTAAAGTGAAGTGCTAAAGAAGTGCCCATTGGGTCCAGGGATAGGCGGATCAACCATGGTGAATGCAAGGTTACAGGGATAAGGTTGGGGTGGGGGGGGGGGGTGGGCAGGTCTGGTAGGGATGCTCTTCAGAGGGTCAGTCTGCTTCCACACTGTAGGGATTTTGTGATTCTTCTCTATCTCATAACCCTTGATCCCCTTATTAGTCTATCTATCTATCTGTCTTAATTACACTCAATGAGGTCCACAGGTTCACCACCCTCTGACTGAAGAAATTCCTCATCTCAAGCATACAAGGTACAAGTCAGGACTGTGATGAAATGCTCTCAACTTGCTTAGCTGAGACAGCTCCAACAATACTCAAGAAACTTGACACCATCGGGGTCAAAGCAGCCCACTTAATTGGCACCACATCTGCAAGCATCCATTCCCTCAACCATCGATGCTCAGTAGCAGCAGAGTGCACCATCTAAAAGATGCACTGCAGAAATTCTCCAAAGATTCTTAGCACCTTCCAAACCCACAAACAATTCCATCTGGAAGGTCAAGGGCAGCAGATACATAGGAACACCACCACCTGCAAATTCCCTTCCAACACTCATCAACCTGACTGGGAAATATGATTACTGTTCCTCCACTGTCGATGGATCAAAATTCTGGAATTCTTTCCTTAATGGCATTTTAGGTTGACCTACAGCACATAGACTGCAGCAGTTCAAGAAGACAGTTTACCTCAATGCTTTCAAGGGCAACTCGGGATGGGCAATAAATGCTGCCCAGCCAGGCACGCACTTTCCACAAGGAAGTACAGCTATTGAATGAGAAGGGACAAAGTTGTCATTACGACTCAAAGCCATGTATTTGCATTGATAACCCAGGGGGCCCTTCTGTCTGAACTGGCCAGAAATGCTGAGTGTCTTCATCAGAAGTAACTTGACCCTCTTCAGCTTCCAAAATTCGGAGGGTCTGGCTACTAATGTCCTGAGTGGAAAGCAGAGGTGCTTTTCTGTGATTCCACCTCTGGCTGGCTGCTTGGTGGCATAGCTTTGTCTCCTTATGAGCATGGGGCATGTGACGTGGGGTCAAGGATCCCTACCTGCTTCTTTGTCATGAAGGCAGAGTGGGTAGGACGAGTGTGCACTCCTCTCCAGCAGCCCCTGAGAATGATGGGCCTGGCAGCTACCAACATCTCCTTAGAGGCAGCCATAGAGTTACAGGATTCGCTGCACTGATGCAGCTTCTGGGAAATGAGGGTCATTGCTTCCCACATTCCTGTCCATTGATCTTGCCCCTCCCTGTGCATATGGATGAAATCCCTGATTGTCAACATCACATACTCCTCTCCTGCCTGCAACTGAGCT
The DNA here is from genome assembly GCF_037043375.1 of Chiloscyllium plagiosum. Taxonomy (NCBI): domain Eukaryota; kingdom Metazoa; phylum Chordata; class Chondrichthyes; order Orectolobiformes; family Hemiscylliidae; genus Chiloscyllium; species Chiloscyllium plagiosum. Next base: position 64,165,398 of record NW_028270158.1, on the reverse strand, counting down.
GGTGCCTGTTCTGCAGTAGTCTGCAAAAATCACAGATTGTGAAAGCACAGTCTCTAAGACCGATGTTCCCACCTAGGTGTCAGTGTTTGAGATGCCAGGGAGTGCAGGAGGCAGCATTACTGAGGCAGCATTCTGTATTCTCACCCTCAGAGGCTGAGGATGGCACTTCTGTTGGAGTTGGGGATTTCTCAACAGAGGTCACAGAGTCATAGAGATGTACAGCACAGAAACACACTCTTGGGTCTAACCCGTCCATGCTGGCCAGATATCCCAACCTAGTCCCATCTGCCAGCACCCGACCCATATCCCTCCAAACCATTCCTATTCATATACTATCCAAATGCCTCTTAAATGTTGCAATTGTACCAGCCTCCACCACTTCCTCTGGCAGCTCATTCCATATACCTACCACCCTCTAAGTGAAACATTTGCCCCTTAGGTCTCTAGTTCTGCACTTCCCCCACGCCAGGGAAAAGACTTTGTCTATTTATCCTATCCATGCCCCTCATAATTTTGTAAACCTCTATAAGGTCACCCCTCAGCCTCCGACGCTCCAGGGAAAACAGCCCCCAGCCTGTTCAGCCTCTCCCTATAGTTCAAATCCTTCAACCCTGGCAACAGCCTTGTAAATCTTTTCTGAACCCTTTCAAGTTTCACAACATATTTCCAACAGGAAGACCAGAATTGCACGCAATATTCCAACAGTGGCCTAACCAATGTCCTATAGGGCCGCAACATGACATCCCAACTCCTGTACTCAATACTCTGACCAATAAAGGAAAGCATACCAAACGCCTTCGTCACTATCCTATCTACCTGGGACTCCATTTCCAAGGAGCGATGAACTTGAACTCCAAGGACCCTTTGTTCAGCAACATTCTCTAGAACCTTACCATGAAGTGTATAAGTCCTGCTAAGATTTGCTTTTCCAAAATGCAGCACCTCGCATTTATCTAAGTTAAGCTCCATCTGCCACTTCTCAGCCCATTGGCCATCCCAGCACTTCCTTAGCTTCCCACAAAGTTCTCGGGTACACCTGATCAGGTCCTGGGGATTTATCCACCTTTATGCGTTTCAACACATCCAACACTTCTTCCTCTGTAAAATGGATATTTTGCAAGGTGTCACCATCTATTTCGTTACTTTCTACATCTTCCATATCCTTTTCCACAGTTAAATACTGATGCAAAATAATTGTTTCATATCTCCCCCATTTTCTGCGGCTCCACACAAAGGCCGCCTTGCTGATTTTTGAGGGTCCCTACTCTCTCCCTAGTTACCCTTTTGTCCTTAACATATTTGTAAAAACCCTTTGGATTCTCCTTAATTCTATTTGCCAAAGCTATTTCATGTCCCCTTTTTGCCCTCCTGATTTCCCTCTTAGGTATACTCCTACTTCCTTTATACTCTTCAAAGGATTCACTCGATCTATCCTGTCTATACCTTACATATGCTTCCTTCTTTTTCTTAACCAAATCCTCAATTTCTTTAGTCATCCAGCATTCCCTACATCTACCAGCCTTACCTTTCACCCTAACAGGAATACATTTTCTATAGATTCTCGTTATCTCATTTCTGAAGGCTTCCCATTTTCCAGCCGTCCCTTTACCTGCGAACATCTGCCCCCAATCAACCTTTGAAAGTTCTTGCCTAATACCATCAAAATTGGCCTTTCTCCAGTTTAGAATTTCAACCTTTAGATCTGGTCTATCCTTTTCCATCACAATTTTAAATCTAATGGAATTATGGTCACTGGCCCCAAAGCGCTCCTCCACTGACACCTCAGTCACCTGCCCTGCCTTATTTCCCAAGAGTAGGTCCAGTTTTGCACCTTCTCTAGTAGGTACATCCACATACTGAATCAGAAAATTGTCTTGTACACACTTAACAAATTCCTCTTGATCTAAACCCTGAACATTATGGCAGTCCCAGTCTATATTTGGAAAGTTAAAATCCCCTACCATACCACCCTATTATTCTTACAGATAGCCGAGATCTCCTTACAAATTTGTTTCTCAATGTCCCTCTATTGGGGGGTCTATAATACAATCCCAATAAGGTTATCATCCCTTTCTTATTTCTCAGTTCCACCCAAACAACTGCCCTGGATGTATCCTCCCTCAGCACAGCTGTAATGCTATCCCTTATCAAAAACTCCACTCCCCCTCCTCTCTTGCCTCCCTTTCTATGCTTCCTGTAGCATTTGTATCCTGGAACATTAAGCTACCAGTCCCGTCCATCCCTGAGCCATGTTTCTGTAATTGCTATGAGATCCCAGTCCCATGTTCCTAACCATGCCCTGAGTTCATCTGCCTTCCCTGTTAGGCCCCTTGCATTGAAATAAATGCAGTTTAGTTTGTTAGCCCTACCTTGTCCCTGCCTGACCTGACTGTTTGACTCTCTTCTGTTGTCAACTGTACCAGTCTCAGATTGATCTCTTTCCTCATTATCTCCCTGGGTCACACCCCCCACCTTACTAGTTTAAATCCTCCCAAGCAGTTCCAGCAAATCTCCCTGCCAGTATATTAGTCTCCTTCCAAATTCGGTGCATTTGAGCCAGTCCCAATACCAGAAACTTGGCTGTTCGTGCTACATTCCCCTGAGAATCCATCACCTCCTACATTTTCCAAAACAGCATACTTGTTTGAAATGGGTATAGCCACAAAAGGCTCTTGCACTACCTGCCTACTTCTCTTACCTTTCCTGGAGTTTCCGATCTATGTGACTGTATCTGAGACTTTCCCCCCCTTCCTGTAACAGCCATCCATCACATACTGTTGCTGTTGCAAATTCCTCATTGCATCTAACTGTCTCCAACTGATCCATTCAATCTGATAAGATTTGCAACCAACAGGCAGATATGGCAGATATAATCTGCAGTAGCCCTTAAACTCTCTTGAAACTCCCACATCTGGCAAGAAGCGCATATCACTCGACTAAAGGCCATTCTTGCTCCTTCACAATCTACAGACCCAGAAAATAACACCGTCCTAATCCTCTACAAAACACTGCCCCAGGTTAAATTAATAGTTATGGCTTATATTTTAAGTTTAATCAAAAGACATATTTCAAAAACATATAATCAAGAAAGAACCCACTCTACTCACTACTGCAGACGTTCTGTAGGTCGTACTTAAAAACAATACACTTATTTGCTTATGTGCTGTGAACTTCACCCAAACAGATCCTCCAAAATCAGTTGTGAATTTTCCCACACACTCCACTGTCCAGTGATACTTGAATTCAGACAACAAAGGCAGTAACTGTGCAGGTTCACTGTGGTGTCAGTTTCTTTCTCTCTCTCTCTCCTGCACTGACCTCACAATGTGCTTCCTTCGTCTGTTCTTCTCCCTTTTAAAACTGCTGTTGCTTTGACTTTTTTTCCCAAAGTTCCAAAATAATGCAACAGCATATGAAACAGTAATTGTTGTACCTGGAATTCGAGAAAATCACCTCCAACATCTAAAATACCTCAAAAAAGGAGCAGCTGTTACACCCAGAAATTTTTCCTCCATCTTGGATTACCCAAGTGATTGGATGGATGGGAGGGAGTGAGGAAAGATGCTGCAGGCAATAGTGGAAGTGACAGAACTTGAGCCTTGGTAGGAAGAGGGTGCCAAATTAGTATTAATCTGATGAAGCAGTGACAAGAGTTTGGAACTTAACTTGGCAGAGTTGAGAAGGTCACTGACTTTCTTTCGACTGTTTGCCATTCATTTGCACCCTGGAGTTGATACTGATCTGGTGGCAATCTCAGATCAGGTGGCAGAGTCTCCTCTGCTAGTCCTCTGGGAATAGGAGGCCTCTCTTTGCCCCACCCCTTCTATAAGGACATCCAGAATGCAGTGCCATGTTCCCTTACAACTCTGCCCTTGAATGAGCAATGCAGTTTTAGAAGGCCAGTGCTCTTCTGGGCACAATGGGTGCAGGAGATGCTGGTGTTTTAACAGGTATCCGCTGAGTGACAAGTTGCTGTGAGACCTGTGCTTACTAAGATAGGTAGAAATCAGATGTGAGAGCTGTCACAGGGATAGAGTACATAATTAATGAGGACAGTTTGGTGAGATACAGTGAAAGAACTCACTAGGCCTCCTGGCAACACCCTCCAAAAAAGAATCAGAGATTCCCTACAGTGCAAAAACAGGCCATTTGGCCCAACAATGTGTGGTAGATAGTATCAAGGGCTGTTGCATACTATAACAAGACATTGACAGGATGCAGAGCTGGGCTGAGAAGTGGCAGATGGAGTTCAACCTGGATAAATGTGAAGTGATTCATTTTGGAAGGTCAAATTTGAATGCTGAATACAGTGTTAAAGACAGGATTCTTGGCAATGTGGAGGAACAGCGGGATCTTAGGATCCACGTACATAGATCCCTCAAAGTTGCTACCCAAGTTGACAGGGTTGCTAAGAAGGCGTGTGGTGTTTTGGCTTTCATGAATGGGGGATTGAGTTTAAGAGCCACAAGGTTTTGCTGCAGCTCTATAAAAGTATGGATAGACCACACTTGGAATATTGTAATCAGTTCTGGTCGCCCCATTACAGGAGGATGTAGAAGCTTTAGAGAGGGCGCAGAGAAGATTTACCAGGATGCTGCCTGGACTGGAGGATTTGACTTCTGAAGTGAGGTTGAGTGAACTAGGGTTTTTCACACTGGAGAGAAGGAAGAAAGAAAGGTAACTTGATAGAGGTGTACAAGGTAATGTGAGGCACAGATAGAGTAGATAGCCAGAGGCTTTTCCCCAGGGCAGATGGGTCATAATTTTAAGGTGATTGGAGGAAAGTAGAGGGGAGATGTCAGAGGTAGGTTCTTTACTCAGAGAGGTGGGTGCATGGAATGCACTGCCAGCGGTGGTAGTAGAGTCAGAGACATTAGGGACATTTAAACAACTGCTGGACAAGCACATGGACAGTAGTAAATTGAGGGGTGTGTAGGTTAGATTAATGTTCGATTAAGATAAATGCTCAGCCCAACATCACAGGCCGATAGGCCTGTACTGTTCTACGTTTTATGTTCTATGTGTGAACTCCATACCAACCTCCGAAGAGTACCCCACCCAGACCCATTTCCCTACCTTAGTACTCTACACTTAGTCCTGATTATGCACCTAACCTCCACATCACTGAACACTATGGGCAATTTAGCATGGCCAATTCACCTAACCTGCACAAATTTGATTGATGGAGGAAACCAGAGCACCTGGAGGAGACCGGTACAGACATGGGGAGAATGTGCAAACTCCACAGAGCCAGTCGCCTGAGGCTGGAATCGAACCCAGGTCCCTGGCGCTGTGAGGTAGCAGTGATAACCACTGAGTCACCGTGCTCAATACAATTTGGATTTAGCCAAGAGGATTAAAACAATTAATTCAGCCTGTTTGGAATGGGAAGGAAGGGTCATGCACACCATCTTGTGTACTTTTATTCTGATGCCCCACAGCAATCAATAATTAGAAGCAGCAAATAAGGCAACTACAAAAAAGGTCACAAAGATGCCAACAAAAACAATGCATGGAACACTATCACAACATGTCCCAAAAAGTACAGGAAGAGAGTTCAATTGCCACTGGCTATCTATTTTTAAGAAGTCTAGCTGAACAGTAAATAAGTGAGTAGTACACCATAGGCAAGTCCCATGTGGCAATCTGGGCATGAGACCAAATGGAATAGTTATACAGTTCAAACAAGCCTTGAACATACTCAATATTACAATAATTTTCTAACACTTGGCCAGTACCTTGGATGGTTCACATATAACAGTTAGCCTTGGAAACTATAATTTGAAATGTCACTGCACTAGATCAATACCTTTAAAACAAAACATTTTTCCCAGACTTTCTGCTTTAAGTGCATAAATTAATTTGTTATTAGACAACTGCAGCCTTTAATTGGACAAAGCTGATGGGCCTTGCATTATAATTGCAGACTTTTCAAACAGCTGTTTTTGAGGAACAGTTGTGTATTCTTACCAAATCAATTATAAGCAAGCCACAACAACAACACAGAAAATAATTTTCGTCCACCAAAAACTAAGACTAATAATTGATGAAAAAAATGGCAATCCAATGCATAACATTCATTCCAACACATGAAGCATAAAGTGGTACAGAAGACTTAAGGCATCCCGCTGTCCTTATAAAGCCTTGATATATCAAACTCTCAGAGTGTCACTGTCCAGTATTAGTATTCCCAGCCCAGACTTGAAAGTCATATGTTCAAGAACCATTTCAGCAACTTGAGTGCAAAATCATGCCTGGCACTCCAGTACAGAAGGACTGCTTTCTCAGGTAACATCCCAGGAGATGAATCTAAGAACAATCCTAGCCAAAATTCATCTCTCATCCTGTTGGTGATTATCTGGTATTAATTTTGTTGCTGTTTGTGGGGTCATGGTTTGTCTTGGAAACTATAATTTGAAATGTCACTGCACTAGATCAATACCTTTAAAACAAAACATTTTTCCCAGACTTTCTGCTTTAAGTGCATAAATTAATTTGTTATTAGACAACTGCAGCCTTTAATTGGACATTCTGTTTTAATCCTCTTGGCTAAATCCAAATTGTATTGAGCACGGTGACTCAGTGGTTATCACTGCTACCTCACAGCGCCAGGGACCTGGGTTCGATTCCAGCCTCAGGCGACTGGCTCTGTGGAGTTTGCACATTCTCCCCATGTCTGTACTGGTCTCCTCCAGGTGCTCTGGTTTCCTCCATCAATCAAATTTGTGCAGGTTAGGTGAATTGGCCATGCTAAATTGCCCATAGGTGCAGCCACAATCAAATTAGGTTGGTCAAGGTTGGGAATGCTATCTTGCCAATCAAAACAGGCACAATTTCACCAAAATAATCTAACAGGCCTCATGAGGCGGTTTAACACCAGAGGTGAGAATGCAACATAGAGACAAAACAAAACAATCAACAAATCTAGTGATCAGCAGTGTGTTTGTCCACAAGTTGAAACTGGTCAGATGTCAACTTATATTCAGCAGCAATTCTAATGAGGTGCACAAATGCATGTATGTGTCTTTTTATTTGTTCAATGTGTGTGATCATTGCTGGCATTTACTGTCTATTCCTAATTGGCCAGAGGGCATTTAAGAGTCAACCACATTGTTGTGGGTCTGGAGTCACACGTATGCCAGACCAGGCAAGGATGGCAAATTCTCTTCCCTAAAGAACATTAGCAAACCAGGTAAATTTCTACAACCAACAACAGTGGTTACACAGTCACAATTATTTGTTCCAGATTATGATTGAATTTAAACTTCATGAGAGAGAGAGAGAGAGAGAGAGAGAGAGAGAGAGAGGGAGAGAGAGGGAGAGAGAGAGAGAGACAGAGAAAGAAACAGGTTGAAGGAAGTGAATACACAGCAGGAACTCAGAGTCTAACTGACCTGATACAAGCAAGACAAGAGGTAAAACTGACAAGCCTTTGCCCAGCTAAAATTAAATGCTTGCAACTGATAGGAGTGAATCTCTCCGAGTAATATCACAGATCACTGTGAAACAGCAACTTATAATCATATTTCCTGTGGAAGTCTGTGAAGCAGGGGTAACCTTGAGAAAAGCCCCCACAGCCTCTCTGCATTTTTTGGGGTAGAAGTGACCTGTACAAGAAAGACGGATTGGACCTAAATTGGAAGGGGAATAATATACTGGCAGGGAAATTTGCTCGGGAGGATTTAAACTAGTAAAGTGGGGGGGGTGTGACTCAGGGAGATAGTGAGGAAAGAAATCAATCTGAGACTGGTACAGTTAAGAACAGAAGAGAGTCAGTCAGGGCAGGCAGGGACGAGGTAGGGCTAATAAATTAAACTGCATTTATTTCAATGCAAGGGGCCTAACAGGGAAGGCAGATAACTCAGGGCATGGTTAGGAACATGGGACTGGGATATCATAGCAATTACAGAAACATGGCTCAGGGATGGGCAGGACTGGCAGCTTAATGTTCCAGGATACAAATGCTACAGGAAGCATAGAAAGAGAGGCAAGAGAGGAGGGGGAGTGGAGTTTTTTGATAAGGGATAATATTACAGTTGTGCTCAGGGAAGATATTTCCGGAAATTCATCCAGGGAAGTTATTTGGGTGGAACTGAGAAATAAAAAAGGGATGATAACCTTATTGGGATTGTATTATAGAACCCCTAATAGTCAGAGGAAAATTGAGAAACAAACTTGTAAAGAGATCTCAGAATAATAAGATGGTTATGGTAGGGGATTCTAACTTTCCAAACAAAGGGTGGGACTGCCATAGTGTTAAGGGTTTAGATGGAGAGGAATTTGTTAAGTGTGTACAGACAATTTTCTGATTCAGTATGTGGATGTACCTACTAGAGAAGGTGCAAAACTTGACCTACTCTTGGGAAATAAGGCAGGGCAGGTGACTGAGGTGTCAGTGGGGCCAGCGACCATAATTCTATTAGATTTAAAATAATGATGGAAAAGGATAGACCAGATCTAAAAATTGAAGTTCTAAAGTGGAGAAAGGCCAATTTTGATGGTATTAGGCAAGAACTTTCAAAAGTTGATTGGGGGGGGGCAGATGTTCGCAGGTAAAGGGACGGCTGGAAAATGGGAAGCCTTCAGAATTGAGATAATAGAATCCAGAGAAAGTACATTCCTGTTAGGTGGAAAGGAAAGGCTGATATGTATAGGGAATGCTGGATGACTAAAGAAATTGAAGGTTTGGTTAAAGAAAAAGAAGGAAGCATATGTCAGATATAAACAGGATAGATCGAGTGAATCCTTAGAACAGTATAAAGGAAGTAGGAGTATACCGAAGAGGGAAATCAGGAGGGCAAAAAGGGGACATGAAATAGCTTTGGCAAATAGAATTAAGGAGAATCCAAAGGTTTTTACAAATACATTAAGAACAAAAGGGTAACTAGGGGGAGAATAGGGACCCTCAAAGATCAGCAAGGCGGCCTTTGTGTGGAGCTGCAAAAAATGGGGGAGATACTAAATGAGTATTTTGCAAAAGTATTTACTGTGGAAAAGGATATGGAAGATATAGAAATAGATGTAGGGAAATAGATGGTGACATCCTGCAAAATGTTCAGATTACAGAGGAGGAAGTGCTGGATGTCTAGAAACGTTTAAAGGTGGATAAATCTCCAGGACCTGATCAGGTGTACCCGAGAACTTTGTGGGAAGCTAAGGAAGTGATTGCTGGGCCTCTTGCTGAGATATTTGTATCACCGATAGTCACAGGTGAAGTGCTGGAAGACTGGAGGTTGGCTAAAGTGGTGCCACTGCTTAAGAAGGGTGGTAAAGACAAGCCAGTGAGCCTGACCTCTGTGGTGGGCAAGTTGTTGGAGGGAATCCTGAGGGACAGGATATACATGTATTTGGAAAGGCAAGGACTGATTAGGGATAGTCAACATGGCTTTGTGTGTGGGAAATCATGTCTCACAATCTTGATTAAGTTTTTTGAGGAAGTAACAAAGAGGATTGATGAGGGCAAAGTGGTAGATTTGATCTATATGGAATTCAGTAAGGCGTTCGACAAGGTTCCCCATGGGAGACTAATTAGCAAGGTTAGATCTCACTGAATACAGGGAGAATTAGCTAGTTGGATACAGAAATGGTTCAAAGGTAGAAGACAGAGGGTGGTGGTGGAACGTTGTTTTTCTGACTGGAGTGTCACAAGGATCGGTGCTGGGTCCTCTACTTTTTGTCATTTACATAAATGATTTGGATGCGAGCATAAGAGGTACAGTTAGTAAGTTTGAAGATGACACCAGAATTGGAGATATAGTGGACAGCAAAGAGGGTTACCACAGATTACAAGAGGATCGTGATCAGTTGGGCCAATGGGCTGAGAAATGGCAGATGGAGTTTAATTCAGATAAATGCGAGTGCTGCATTTTGGGAAAGGAAATCTTTGCAGGACTTATACACTTAATGGTAAGGTCCTAGGGAGTGTTGCTGAACAAAGAGACCTTGGAGTACAGGTTCATAGCTCCTTGAAAGTGGAGTCGCAGGTAGATAGGATAGTGAAGAAGGCGTTTGGTATGCTTTCCTTTTTCGGTCAGCGTATTGAGTACAGGAGTTGGGAGGTCATGTTGCGGTTGTACAGGACATTGGGTAGACCACTGATTAGATTAGATTAGATTAGATTACTTACAGTGTGGAAACAGGCCCTTCGGCCCAACAAGTCCACACCGACCCGCCGAAGCGCACCCACCCAGACCCATTCCCCGACATTTACCCCTGCACCTAACACTACAGGCAATTTAGCGTGGCCAATTCACCTAACCTGCACATTTTTTTTGGAGTGTGGGAGGAAACCGGAGCACCCGGAGGAAACCCACGCAGACACGGGGAGAATGTGCAAACTCCACTGTTGGAATATTGCGTGCAATTCTGGTTTCCTTCCTATCGGAAATATGTTGTGAAACTTGAAAGAGTTCAAAAACGATTTACAAGGATGTTGCCAGGGTTGGAGTATTTGAGCTACAGGGAGAGGCTGAATAGGCTGGGGCTGTTTTCCCTACAGCGTCGGAGGCTGTGGGGTGACTTTATAGAGGTTTACAAAATTATGAGGAGCATGGATAGGGTAAATAGGCAAAGTCTTTTCTTTGGGGTGGGGAAGTCCAGAACTAGAGGGCATAGGTTTAGGGTGAGAGGGAAAGATATAAAAGAGACCTATGGGACAATGTTTTCACACAGAGAGTGGTACGTGTATGGAATGAGCTGCCAGAAGAAGTGGTAGAGGCTGGTACAATTGCAACGTTTAAGAGGCATTTGGATGGGTATATGAATAGGAAGGGTTTGGAGGGATATGGGCCGGGTGCTGGCAGGTGGGACTAGATTGGGTTGGGATATCTGGTCGGCATGAACGAGTAGGACTGAAGGGTCTGTTTCTATGGTGTACATCTCTATGACCACCTGCCAGCCAGGAAAGGGAGAGTACATGGCTGTATGTGAGTGCTGTACTCAGCCACCAGGCAGTGCTTTGCCAAATGTTGTGCCAGTGGGTCGTCACAGCGAAAGGCCCTTTGTTGCTGGCCCAAATGCATTCGATAGTTTGCTGTTTCTGATACTCCATGAGGTGTGTCACTCTATCAATGGAAGCCTTTGATCATCAGTACAAAGGCATGCGATGAAGTGGCAATCACTGTACAGAAAGGCTTATCCATTTTCTGTGCAAGAATGCAAAATGCCTCTGAAAATTCTGACAAATGCATCTGCATTTCTACTGCTGCTCCATAGGTACGTGTTCAAGTGGATAATTCAGCTGAGCAGAGTTTAAAATGTCCTGCACTCTTATACTGGGATTCACTACTGCCATACCTATCTCCAGTATCTACTGCTGCTCACCATGTCTCACCCTGTCCCACCCTGTTGTAATGCTGGATCCACTGAGTTGGAGGAGTGTATACAGGGATCATGTGACAATACATCCACACAGTGATGCTTTTCCTCTAAGAACTCCTCACCATCATCGCCTGTGCTGGCACTGATATTTCACTGTGGTAATCAGTATGAAACATTGGGGAAACTGGGTTGGTATAGGACACATGGTAACAGTGACATTTGTTCAACATGGGTTCAGCTCCAAATGATCTAAAATGCTGTCCTCAGGTGGCTGAACTACTCCCAGCTTTCTATCAGTAACAGCTGTAACACTGATACCCTGTCGACATCTACTGTGTTCAGAAAGGCCTTAACTGCAGCACTCCTCCCCCTCACACCAGAGGTTCACTCATTGGAGCTGTGGCCTTTCAAATCCAAGGATAAAATAGTTGAGTGAAGCCTGAGGCCATCAATTAATGGCAAAAGATATGGGATATGGCATTACACAACATCACCTGCAGCAAACATATGAAGGACAACTCAATAATTTGCATCACACAGTTTACAAATTTGTACTAACTCCATAAATTACCATTCCCCTATACAAGTTCTGTATAAGCTACAGGGTCTATCATCATAACACCGTTTTTCAGAATTGCTGTCATGTTCAAGCAGCCAACCAGTCTGTGCTGATCAAAATCATATAGAAACATGAATAATTTTTCAATTACAGTATAAGTGCTGGGTGTTCTCTTTTGAGAGAGAGAAAAAGAGAAAGAGCATCTACCACTCCCGTTACACTGCAATGTAGGCCGGTATATTCCAGATATCTTAAATCTAGCTGCAAGAAAATACATTTACTTTCTTCTGCACAGTAAATATCAATCAAGTGGCTGAAATACTTGTATGTTATAAGCTCATCAAAGCTTTTTTGTGAGCCCTTCACCTGTCTGGGGTCTGCTCTTGCTTCAATAGAAATCAATCTTTCACTCCTCAGAGCAGCTTCCCATGCACCAGTGCTGAGGAGCACTGAACATACCTGGCATAGCCAACACTCAAGGCTCCTTGTACCGTACTTGTCGAGTTAACTTCAAGAGTCCAAGTTCAAACAAGCCACCTTCACCCCAGACTGCATTATCTAAAGTAATGCATTTATCCAAAGAAAGCTGGTTGTATTAATATTGTTGAAAATGTGTTGCTGGAAAAGTGCAGCAGGTCAGGCAGCATCCAACGAGCAGGAGAATCGACGTTTCGGGCATGAACCCTTCTTCAGGAATGAGGAAAGTGTTCCCAGCAGGCTACGATAAAAGGTAGGGAGGAGGGACTTGGGGGAGGGGCATTGGAAATGCGATAGGTGGAAGGAGGTTAAGGTGAGGGTGATAGGCCAGAATGGGGGTGGGGGCGGAGAGGTCAGGAAGAAGATTGCAGGTTAGGAAGGTGGTGCTGAGTTCGAGGGTTGGGACTGAGGCAAGGTGGGGGGAGGGGAAATGAGGAAACTGGAAAATCTGAGTTCATCCCTTGTGGTTGGAGGGTTCCTAGGCAGAAGATGAGGCGCTCTTCCTCCAGCCGTCGTTTTGCTATGGTCTGGCGATGGAGGAGTCCAAGGACCTACATGTCCTTGGTGGAGTGGGAGGGGGAGTTGAAGTGTTGAGCCACGGGGTGGTTGAGTTGGTTGGTCCGGGTGTCCCAGAGGTGTGGGCGCAAGTTTTTGCATTTCTTGCGGTTCGCTCCTCTGCCCTTGAGCCCCGCCCCTCCAATCGCCACCAGGACAGAACCCTACTGGTACTCACCTACCACCCCACCAACCTCCATATACATCGTATCATCCGTCGTCATTTCCGCCACCTCCAAACGGACCCCACCACCAGGGATATATTTCCCTCCCCTCCCATATCAGCGTTCCGAAAAGACCACTCCCTCCGTGACTCCCTTGTCAGGTCCACACTCCCCACCAACCCAACCTCCACTCCCGGCACCTTCCCCTGCAACCGCAAGAAATGCAAAACTTGCGCCCACACCTCCCCCCCTTACTTCCCTCCAAGGCCCCCAGGGATCCTTCCATATCCGCCACAAATTCACCTGCACCTCCACACACATCATTTACTGCATCCGCTACACCCGATGTGGCCTCCTCTATATTGGGGAGACAGGCCGCCTACTTGCGGAACGTTTTAGAGAACACCTCTGGGACACCCGGACCAACCAACTCAACCACCCCGTGGCTCAACACTTCAACTCCCCCTCCCACTCCACCAAGGACATGCAGGTCCTTGGACTCCTCCATCGCCAGACCATAGCAAAACGACGGCTGGAGGAAGAGCGCCTCATCTTCTGCCTAGGAACCCTCCAACCACAAGGGATGAACTCAGATTTCTCCAGTTTCCTCATTTCCCCTCCCCCCACCTTGTCTCAGTCCCAACCCTCGAACTCAGCACCACCTTCTTGACCTGCAATCTTCTTCCCGACCTCTCCGCCCCCAACCCCACTCCGGCCTATCACCCTCACCTTAACCTCCTATCGCATTTCCAATGCCCCCCCCCCACCCCCCAAGTCATTCCAACGCCCCTCCCCCAAGTCCCTCCTCCCTACCTTTTATCTTAGCCTGCTGGGCACACTTTCCTCATTCCTGAAGAAGGGCTTATGCCCGAAACGTCGATTCTCCTGCTCCTTGGATGCTGCCTGACCTGCTGCGCTTTTCCAGCAACACATTTTCAGCTTCGATCTCCAGCATCTGCAGTCCTCACTTTCTCCTCGTGTATTAATATTGTTCTCCTGCAAAGATTATACATTCAAAATATACAATTTTACATTTACAAATATACATTTTATAATATGTGTAGCATGCTTAAATTTACCATGCTTCATTAATATAAGTGACAATATGCACTTAATGATGGAGTATGTTTGTATATGAGAACACATACTTTATAGTGGCTTCATATTGTGGACTGTAGAAGAAGGAAACATCAGAATAATGCATGCTATTACTAAATCATAAATCCACCCACAACTTGTGGCAAGAAATGCCCGATGAATTGTGAATTGCCAAACGTTGCAGGCCATTATGTATTAGTTTTGGAAGAACATTTTTGCTGTGATTTGCAGCATGTCACATTCATCACCATCAAATTCAACACAGAATCTTAAGTAATAAACAATATAAGCATGTGTTGAATCCACCAGTGACTGTTAATTACTGGCCATTAACCTCAGAAAATAAACAATTAAAAGTGTGACATCTCATTCCTTCAGTTTCAGAGAGTTTTAAAATGTCAAATTTTAAAATCAAAATTCTTTTCGTATTTTCCTTTGACTCTTTCTCTCTCTCTTAATCTAATCTTTCCTCCCTCATTTTATTCCACTTTCTAATTTAATAGTGAATTTACAATTGCAACTTAAGTTCCTTTTTAGCCTTCCCCCTGGTTATTTTTGAATCTGATAGTCTCATTGGCAGCCTCATTAGACTTGACAGTTAACGGTTACACATTCAGGAATTTTATGACCAAGCCTTCAAGATGATGGGTATAGGAAAAGGTCTCAGAAGCAGGGCAAACTTGACCCACTGTTTTGAATGTATACCAAAGAAAATTTGGTACTTTCTGCAGAACACAGCAAGAACAATTGGTGAGAAAAAGCAGAAGAGAGAAACAGACAAACTGGTTTGAGAGAGATCAAAATAGCAAAACAGACAAAAGGAACAGGTAGGTAAGACGTCATACATTTTGTCTTACGATTACAAAAAACCACAGGAGCTACATGCGTACTTATAAACTTGTGGATATTTACTGCTGTGCTGTTTGAGCTTTCTGAGCCACACAATTTAATGCTGTGGGATTCATTGTGTCACTTAGGCTTGAAAAAGTAGAATGTCAAGGCAACATATAGTCCAGAGGGGAATGCATTTTTATCTTCAGTTGTGTATAATACATTAAAGACCTTTCTTGAGTTATTGAGTTGGCACATGTAATTTTTAAAGTGAGATAGGTTATAAATTAGCAGAAAGTAAATCCACACGTATTTTAATTTGGCAGGAATTATCTGATTAGATTAGAGTGGTACTAGAAAAGCACAGCAGGTCAGGCAGCATCTGAAGAGCAGGAAAATTGACGTTTCGGGCAAAAGCCCTTCATCAGGAACGGAGGCAGCGTGCCTCTGGGGTGGAGAGATACCCCCTTCCCCCCCAGTTATCTATCCACCCGGGAGGCTCTCTGCCTCCATTCCTAATGAAGGGCTTTTGCCCGAAATGTTGATTTTCCTGCTCTTCGGATGCTGCCTGACCTGCTGTCCTTTTCCAGTACCACTCTAATCTAGACTCTGGTCTCCACATCTGCAGTTCTCACTTTTGCCTAGTAATTATCTGATGCAATGAAAATCACTGTGGCCTGGATTTTAACTCCAGATAGGAATTGTTCAATTGACCATGATTATGATGAATGGCAGAGCAGGTTCAAAGGGCTGAATAGCCTCCTCCTGCTCCTATCTTCTATGTTGCTATGTCCAACTTGTCCATGCCGACCAGATATCCTAAATAAATTTAGTCTCATTTGCCAGCATTTGGCCCATATCCCTCTAAATCCCTCCTATTCATATATCCATCCAGATATCTTTTCAATGTTGTAATTGCAGTGCAATGAAATGTTACCTTATTGTGTGCTCAAGTCCTGCCGGGTAGTTAGACCCACAGTCTTCTGACAGGGATATATGCACCAAATGGGAAAGCTCAGTGAATACACGCTGTTTGTGAACAGCAAAGGCTTAAACTCAGAACAATTTAAGAAATCTAGTTTTAATGCAAAGTATAATGCAAATTATACTATTCATATACCAAGTGATGAGACAACAAAATAGTGGTAGGCTTACATCAGAGAAACTGTACTTCATATAAAATGACCATTTGCTTGACTATTAACATCAGTAATTGTTCTCACCTAAAAATGTACCGATGAATCCCAGTGCAAAGAAACTGCTCAGGACAAGGATAGTACCAATTAGCAACAGGCCAAGGCCTATATAATATGCTGCAGCACTGTCAAGGACTTGAATCTTGGGTTGAATCTTCATTGCTTCAGTAAAACTACAGAAAAGACACAGAAAGCACTTGTTAGATAAGAAATTAAACATGAATCATTTTGAACACAGCTTTATTTTCGGCCGTAGGGCAAGGTTTCTGTGTGCACCCTAGAGAGAGGACATGAGATCTAAATTACTACAATTTTTACAAATAAGCACATTGGTATTAATGTACTTGATCCATGTAGCATCTGCTATATGAAGGTAACATCCGTATTGTTGGGAATGTTGTATTGAAGCACTGCAGGGCTTTTCTTGGGCCATGTTGTAGCAATGAAAGGAGATTGCTCCCAGACTCTACCAGCATGGTATTTTTGACAAAACAATAAGACCATGCTTCTGGCAGCACCCTCCTGTGAACTTTGAAGAAGGAGATGAGTACGTCACAATGGTAATTCAATGCCCAGAATGTGGCACTACATGGCTCTGTCACTGAATTTCAAACCAGAACTTTTGGCTGTAAACTGAATTTAAATAGCGGACTCCAAAGAACCAACAACAGGAAAATTACTTTGCAGGTAAACTCTGGGATTTTAAAAAGTATCAGTCAAGATAAATCAACATGTTCATTATTCTACAGTTACTACACCATAGCTTGAATTAAATTCATTATTTGTGGGTCAGAATAAATCAATTGATACGTTAATCCAAATTAAATAACATTATTTAAAAATTACCATTCAATGTTCTTCAATTCGAGGATGCTGTCTACGCAGGGTCACAAGTTTATTTTTATTCATCGTGGGATGTGGAATGGCTGGTCAGCATTTATTGCCCATTCCTAGCTGACTTTGGGAAGGTGGTAGTAAGATGCTTTCTTGAACCGTTGCAGTCCATGCACAGTAGACTGATCCATAATGCCCTGAGGGAGGTAGTTCTAGGATTTTGACCCAGCAACAGCGAAGAAATAGCGATTATTTCCAAGGCAATGAGGTGAGTGGCTTGGACAGGAATTTGCAAGTGGTGGTGCTCCCATGCATCTGCAGACCCATGTTCTTCTGGATGGAAGTGGTCATGGGTTTGGAAGATGCTGTCTAAGGATCTTTGGTGAATTACTTACAGAATGCTGCTACTGTGCATCAGTGGTGGAAGGAGTGATGTTTGTGAATGTACTGTCAAACAAGTGGGCTGCTTTGCCCTGGATGAGGTTAAGCTCCTTCAGTGTTGTCAGAGCTGCACTCATCCAGACAAATGGGGAGTACTCCATTACATTCCTGACTTGCACCTTTTATTTGATGGACAGACACTGAGGAGTGAGGAGGTGAGTTATTCGCAGTATTCATTGCCTCTGACATGCTCTTGCACTACTGGGCTTATGTGGTGAGTCCAGTTGAGTTTCTGGTCAATGGAAATCTTCAGGAAGTTGACAGTGAGGGTCTCAGTAATAGCAACATCACTGAATGTCGAAGGGTGGTGGTGAGATTGTCTCTTTTTGTAGATGGTCATAGCCTAGCATTTGTGTGATGCAAACATTACTTGCCATTGTCAGTCCAAGCCTAGATATTGTCCAAATTTTGTTGCATTTGAACATGGACTGCTTCACTATTTGAGAAGTCGTTCATGGTGCTGAACACTGTACAATCATCGGTTAACATTCCCACTTCAGACCTTATGATGGAGGGAAGGTCATTGATGAAGCAGTTGTGGATGTTCGGTCATAGGGCACTACCCTGAGGAGCTCCTGCAGAAATGTCCTGCAGCTAAGATGACTGGCCTTTAACAACCATAACCATCTGCAGGGCACCTTTCTGTGAGAAAATAGCCAATTCTTGACAAGCACATCTTGGCATCGGAACATAACAATCTCAGTAGTTCATTCAGCCTATGAACAAAGCAGAAGTGGGTACTGCAGATCCTGGAGATTAGAATCAAGATTAGAGTGGTGCCGGAAAAGCACAGCAGATCAGGCAGCATCTGAGGAGCAGGAAAATCGACGCTTCAGGCAAAAGCCCTTCATTCCTGATGAAGCGCTTTTGCCCGAAACATTAATTTTCTGCTTCTCGAATGTTGTCTGACCTGCTGTGCTTTTCCAGCACCACTCTAATCTATCATCATTCAATACATGGAGCCTGCCCAATTATTAAATACAATAATGGCTGAATGAACACTTCAGCATCCTTTCAGCCACCTCATCCATGTAACTCTGTATGCAATTGGTAATCAGAATTCTTGCAATCTTTACCTTAAGTATACTCAAAGACTGAGCTTCCAGAGGACTTTGTGACAGAGAATTCCAAAAATTGACGACTGTCTGAGTAAAGTAAATTCTTGCCTTGGACCTTTGGCAGGATGCTCAATAGGGGTACTGAGTTCTGGAATGCAGGATTTGTTTCCTTTTCTACTACTCTTACTCATCAGTCAGGCATTTGGACTCAAAGCATGATATGACTTGATGGACAAGCCATCACCATTCTGAATTACTGGTAGTGAGCTCCTCATGGCATTAATGACAATGCTGTCAAACCTCAAGGAGAACCCCAGAATTATTGTTCAAATATTTCAGAAAATTATTATAAAATATAATTGCACTGGAAACAGAAGAGGGCTTACTGGAAAGTTGATCTCTTTTATTAGTTACAGTCAGTGTGAGGATGTGAGAGTGGTATAGGGTCTCTGAAATTCCAGCCAGCATGTTATATCACCTTTTACCTTACAGAATACCAGTTGCACAAGGTATGGTGTGCAATAGGAAGCATGTTTGATTTGACTCTAATTACATTTTTGTTACACTTTCCAACTTGCTGCTCCTGAAATAGGAAGATTGAAGAAATAGCAATTAAATGTATTTTAAATGAAACTGACATCTTCTTTCATCATCAATAAATGATGAATGAAGATGTCAGTTTCATTTTAAACAAACCACAGACGAGCATCAATATTTCACATCTGCCTGCATTTTCTGTTATCAATTTTCTCCAATATATATCCCAAATTCTCAGTTTATATTCCTTTATATTCCTCCAGTATATATTCCTTTTTTGGTGCAAGGGGAAAAAGCTGTATAAGTTAATGTGAGACACTGTAATGACCCATCCCCTGAAAGCAGATGCACTATTATGTAACCATAAAGATATAATTACAGTATGTAGTTATTTATAATTGGCAACACAAAACCAGAGACACTATGCACAACCTTAAATCGGGTCTGAATAACTGCTCTGGTTCAACTGTGTACCAACTTTTAACCCATGTCACCTGAAATCTTCACTTCTCATATATTCTGTATTATGGGAGATCTACAATTTTGTACAGCCAACCAATTTGTGACCAACATATGTATATTACATCATAAATTTTGAAGTATTATACCAGGGAATGTAACAGCAAAAAAAAAGACCATAAGACATAGGAGTGGAAGTAAGGCCATTCGGCCCATCGAGTCCACTCCGCAAATCTAATCAGCATGCTGTAAGATACAGAAAATCATGATTTGATCAAAGTAACTGCTTGATGTTAAGTCACCAATTTAAAGTCAAACTGTGAACAAATCAAAATCATAAAATATACCAGACTTAAAGACCAGCAATTAAAAGCGGCAATTATTTTTATATTACTCATTTGTGACTAATAAGGCTGTAAAATCAACCAACAAAAATGCTCCTTAGCACTGTTTTCAGATGTCGTTGATAGCGAGGAAGTTTATCAATAATTCCAGAGGAATCTTGATCAGATTGGGGAGTGGGCTGAGGATTGGAAACTGCATTTCAATACAGATAAGTGTGAGGTATTGCACTTTGAAAGTCAAACCAAGGTAGAACTTATACAGTAAATGGTAAGGTCCTGAGGAGTATTGTGGAACTGAGGAACCTAGAAAGACAAATACATAGTTCTTTGAAAGTGTTGCCATAGCTAGATAGGGTGGTGAAGAAGGCATTTAGCATGCTGGCCTTCATTGGTTGGGGCACTGAGTACAGGAGTTGTGACATTATGTTACAGTTGTATAAGTCATTGGTGAGGCGCACGTGTATTGTGTACAGTTTGGTCACCCTGTTATAGGAAAGACATTGTTAAACTGGAAAGAGTGCAAAGAAGATTAACAAGGATGTTGCCAGGGCTAGTAGACCTGAATTAAAGGGAGAGGTTGGTCAGAATAGGACTTTACTCCTTGGAACATAGGAGAATGAGGGGTGACCTTATTGAGGTGTATAAAATCATGAGGAGCGTAAATTTGATGAATGTATGTAGTCTTTTTCCCAGGGATGGGGAATTGAAAACTAGAGGGCATAGGTTTAAGGTGAGAGGGGAAAGATTTAAGAAAGACCTGAAGGGCAAATTCTTCATGCAGAGAGTGTTGCGCATATGGAATGGGCTGCCAGACGAAGTGGTTGAGGCAGATATAATAGCAACTTTTTTTAAAAAATTGGATAAGTACATGGATGAGAAGGGTTTAGAGGGAAATGTACCAAATGCGGGTAATTGGAACTAGCTGAGTGGGCACCATGGTCATCATGGACCAGTTTGGGACAAAGGGGCTGTTTCCGTACTGTATTACTCTGTCATTTTCTTCCTGCACTCAGGTTAGAGTATAGACCAGAAATAAGAATCTTAAAAAAGAATTGCACGATTATGAAGGGAAGACCGAAGTGGTCATAAAATTTGCTATTTAGCGTAAGGTATGTCCACAAATCTGCCCTTCACCCTGATACTATTCCAAGGTTCAACTGCTGGAGATCTTCACACAATCGGGTTGACTTGGTAGTCTCCAAAATATGGCAAACTATTTGATTGCAGGATTCCTGATCCCAAACTTGAACTTTTCAATTTAGGGAGGCCCTTTTAATGGTGTAGCTAGTTTGGATTGTGAGCCCACACCTGACAGTCCTGCTCAGACTGGCTCCATCACAGAGATAATTATGGCCCACTCCTCTACAACTTTTGTGGAGTCTGGCACATCATGAAACATAGTTTGCATGAGCCAGCCATTGAAAGGCAAGTCCACAAGGTCCTCCCTATACCACCCATGCCAAGGAATACCCTCTCAAACAACTCTATTGCCCCTTATGACTTTCTTTCCACCCCCATGTCGTTTAGTGATTGCCCTTTACAAGTTATGCCCTTTTTCCCAGCCCGCATAGCATGACTTCCCCCATGCCAAGATATGGAACTTCAAGTCAACCACTTACTATACACCTTACAGTCGCCATTAAACCTAGTGACAGGTGAATGTGTAAAATAAAGCTTTAAAAAAAAGGGAATCATTCATAGTGGTTTTAACATACTGCAAACTTATGTTTAAAGATAAACTTAATTTCATTCAGACAAACAAAAGCATCAACTATCCACAAACTTCAAAATATGAAACCACAAGGCACTTGAAATCACTTCAGCGGTTATAGACAAACATAGAAACATAGAAAGTAGACGCAGGCCACTCGGCCCTTTGAGCTGCACCACCATTCAATATGATCATCACTGATCATGCCATTTCAGTATCCCATTCCCGCTTTCCCTCCATATATCTTGACCCCTTTAGCTGTAAGGGCCCTCTTGAATATATCTAACAAAGCAGCCCCAACAGCTCTCTGTGGGAGAGAATTTCACAACTCTCCAAGTGAAGGAATTCTTCCTCATCTCAATCCTGAATAAATTACCCCTTATTCTTAGACTGTGACCCCTAGTTCTGGTCTTGCCCAATATCAGGAACATGCTTCCTGCATCTAGCCTGTCCAGTTCCATTAGGATTTTACATGTTTCTATGAGATCCCTCATTCTTCTAAATCCCAGCGAGTACAAACTCAGTTGATCCAGTCTTTTCTCATTTGTCAGTCCTACCATCCCAGAAATCAGTCTGGTGAACCTTCGCTGGGCTCCCTCAATAGCAACATTGTTCCTTCTCAGACTAGAAGACCAAAGCATTATACAATGCCCAAGGGGTGACCTCACCAAGGCCCTGTATAACTTGAGTAAGACATCCTTACTCCGATACACAAGTCCTCTCGCTATGAAGGAGAGCATGCCATTACCTATTCTCACCGCCTGCTGCACCTGCATGTCAACATTCAGCAACTGTTCCACCATGATACCAAGGTCTTGATGCACTTCCTTCTCAATTCCTTCATCCAAATTGTTAATGTATATTGTGAACAGCTGAGGTCCCAGCACTGAACCCTAGGCCACCCCACTCATCACTGCCTGCCATTTTGAAAATGACCATTTATTCCAACTCTCTGCTTCCGGTCTGCCAACCAGTTCTCCATCCATGTCAACACATTATCTCCAATACCATGAGCTTTAATTTTCCTTATTAATCTCTTTTGTGAAACCTTTTCAAAAGCCTTTTGAAAGTCCAGATACACAACATCTATGGAATCACATTTGTCTACTCCACTGGTCACATCCTCAAATAATTCCAGAAGATTTGCCTAGCATGAATTCCCTTTAGTGAATCCATGCTGGCTAGGATGGATTCTGTCACTGCTTTCCAAATGCTGTTATTACACCCTTAATAATTGGCTCCAGCATTTTCCCCACCACCGATGTCAGGCTAACTGGCCTATAATTCCCCGTTTTCTCTCTCCCTCCTTCTTCAAAAAGTGGGGCTACATTAGCTACCCTCCAAGCCATTAGAACTCTTCCAGAGTCTACAGAATGTTGGAAAATGATCACCAATGCATCTGCTAGTTCCATGCCATATAATTAAGTACTGAAAATGTGTTGCTGGAAAAGCGCAGCAGGTCAGGCAGCATCCAAGGAGCAGGAGAATCGACGTTTCGGGCATGAGCCCTTCTTCAGGATTCCTGAAGAAGGGCTCATGCCCGAAACGTCAATTCTCCTGCTCATTGGATGCTGCCTGACCTGCTGCGCTTTTCCAACAACACATTTTCAGCTCTGATCTCCAGCATCTGCAGTCCTCACTTTCTCCACATAATTAAGTACTCTGGGATGCAGAACATCAGGCCCTGGGGACTTATCAGGTTTTAATCCCACCAAATTCCCAAATACCATTTCCTGACTAATAAGGATTTCCTTCAGTCCCTCCTTCATGCTTGACCCTCTCTCCCTAGCATTTCCAGAAGGTTATTCATGTCCTCCTTAGTGAAAACAGATCCAAAGCATTTGTTCAACTGGTCTAACATCTCTTTGTTGGCCATTTTGAATTCTAACTGGAAGGGAATACATTTGTCTTCACCAGTCTTTTTCTCTTCACATATCTACCAAAGCTTTGAACCCATCTATGGAAACACTATGAAATTGATGAGATCACTTGTCAATCAAATGGGTTCAGATGTTTCAAGAAAGTAATGGCTGTCTGGGTTCTCAGCCAAGCTTTGTTATCAATTTTGGCATTGAGAAGCTCAGAGGAATTGTCAAAAACACTTGTCAAACAGAAGCTGTTAAGGCAATTTTAAGGTGCTTTATTTTACTTTCTTGAACAAAGGTCAGGAGTAATAAAATAAGCCATTCTTGCTATTTCACTCAGCCTGTTGGCATAAGCCTCAAGGTTACTTCTAGTGCTGAATGAATGATTTCACAAAAATCTATTATCACAGCAGGGTGTCCACCATTTCACAATTTGCTTGAAATAGTGCTTGAAATCCAATACTTATTATAAGCGATTACAGACTTGAATTAAATGCCTACTTTTATAGATATTATGTACTTAAAGACATGTAAACGTAATAAGTGTTTTTCCCAATGTAGTGAAGTTGGTAAATGATGTAGAATACATTCATGTCTGCATGGATCCTGAGATTTGCCCATGTGCATATTTGGTTAGTTGTCATAATAGGCATGGGACATTTGTTGTCTGGATTGGCATGAAATTAGCATTGGGGCTATAAATGACACTGGGTCTTTGTGCAGCAACACAGGTTGACATGGAGGCTATGAGGTGTTATGGGATGGATGATGTGACATCGTGTCATAACTCAATTGGGAACAGTGTGCCAATAATCAAGCACCATTATTCCATAAGCCATCACAAATGTGCAATTACCCAATTAAATCAGCAAGATGATCAATTTGTGAATAGACTGCTATTCACGACAAAATTATTATGTCATTAATAGGAACTCTATTTGTTGTAAGCAAACTTAAAAAAATGACAGAAAAATGGATTTCTATATTAATATGCGACTTAAGTTAGATCCATTTAAAATCCCACACAGTATTTCAGCTGCAAAGCTTCTGCACCCTTGCCAAGTTGTTATATAACAGCTGCAATACTGGTATCAAACTGACAATGTAGGAAATCACCCAGGTATGTTCTGTACACTGAAAGCAGGTCAAACCTAACCAGCTCAATTATCACTCCACCAGTCTGTTCTCAATCATCAGTGAAGTGCTGGAAGGCGTCATCAACACTGCTCATAAATATCATTGCTTAGCAACAAGCTGTTCACTGACACTCAGTTTGGGTTGTAGTACAACCATGTAGCCCCTGACCTCATTAAAGCCTTGCTTCAAATATGAACAAAAAAGATGCATTCCAGAGGTGAGGAGAGAGTGCCAGCCCTTGAAGCAAAGACCTCATTTGACTGTATGTGCCATCAAGGAGCCCTAGCAAAACTGGAATCAATAGAAATCTCCTGGTTGGAGTCATGCCTGGCACATAGGAAGATGGTTGTGGTTGTTGGAGGTCAGAGATCTCAACTCCAAAACATCTCTGCAACATTTCCTCAGGGATGTAATCTCGGCAAAACCATCTTCAGCCGCTTCATTAATGACCACCTCTCCATCATAAGATCAGAAGTGGAGATGTTTGCCACTGATGGAACAATGTTCAGAACCATTCATGACTCCTCAGATACTAGATTAGACTATGTTCAAATGCAACAAGATCTGGGCAATATCCAGACTTGGGCTGACAAGTGGCAAGTAACATACACCGCAGCGAATGACAATCTCCAATAAGAAACAATCTAACCACCTTTCTTTGACACTCACTAACATCCTGGGGTTGCTATTGACATGAGACTCAACTGGGCTCACCACATAAACACAGTGGCTACAACAGCAGGTCAGAGGCTAGGAATATTGCAGTGGGTAACTCACATCCTAATGCCCCAAAGTCTGTCCATCATCTACAAGGTAGAAGTAAGGAAGGTGATGAAATACCTGCCATTTGCCTGAAAGAGTGCAGTTCTAACAATATTCAAGCAGCTTAACAGTCCAGGACAATGTGGACCATTTGTCTGGCACCACATACATAAACATCCACTCCCTTCACCACTGATGGTCAGGAGCAGTAGTGTATACCATCTACAAGATGCATTCAAAAATTCACCGAAGATCTTTAAATACCACATTCCTAACTCAAAACCACTTCCATCTAGAAGGACGAGGTCTACAGTTACATGGAAACACCACCACTTGCAAGTTCCTCTCCAAACTGCTATTGGAAATATATTACTGTTCCTTCAATGTCACTTGTGCAAAATCCTAGAATTCCCTCCCTTGTGACATTGTGGATCTACCAACAGCACACGGACTGCACTGCTTCAAGAATGCAGTTCACCGGTATTTTGTCAAGGGCAACTAGGGACAAGCAATAAATGCTAGCCAGTGTCGCAGAACAGACTTGTGAGCAAAGCGGCAGGTCATGGTATGAAGAGGAAGTTAGCACCAAAATGTGGCCAAGTCATAGAAGGAGAAAGTGAGGACTGCAGATGCTGGAGATCAGAGTCAAAAAGTGTGGCGCTGGAAAAGCACAGCAGGTCATGCAGCATCAAGAAGCAGGAAAGAATGACAGAATCCCGACAGTGCGGAAAGAAGCCATTTGGCCCATCAAGTCGGCATCAACCTGCCGAAGAGCATCCACCCAGACCCAGACCCTGCTCTATTTCTATAACCTCAAATTTATCATGGCTAATCTACCTGGTCTGCACATTCCTGGACACTATGAGGCAGTTTAGCAAGGCCAATCCACCTAAACAGCACATTAGGACACCTTACAGAAACCCACACAGACATGGGGGGAATGTCTGTGTGGAATTTGCACAGTCACCCAAGGCTGGAATTGAATCCAGACACCTGGCACTGTGAGGCAGCAGTGCTAACCACTGAGCCACCAGGACGCCCAGGAAACTCACTGGAAACGGTAAGTAGTTGTTAATGGATATTTTTCAGATGGAAGCATGAAATGTGCTGGAAACTGATTTTCCCTGTTATATTAATGACTTTGACCTTACTCTAGGGGCCTTAATTCCAAAAACTGCAGACAGAATGAAATTGGAAGCATTGTGGATCATGATAGGGATGGTATAGATTATCAAAAAGGCAAAGGGAGGTTGGTAAAATGGACAGACAGATGGCAGGTACAGTTCAAAGCAGAAAAATGTGAAATATCATGACCATGCGTCATAATCCTGGCCCTCCCACAGACATATTGAACTTCAATTCTAATTACGTTTTTGAAAGAGGACTGATGCAGCCAAAATAAGAGACAATCTGGAATGTCACATGATGAGGTGTCGAGGAAGCTTCAAAAGGATTAACTTAAAAGGGAAAAATGAATTACAAATTCAACACGATAACGGAAAAGATAGCAGTCTGGGCAAGAGGCATGTTTGTGCTTTCTGCTTTCAAGAACAGACAAGAACAGGGGTTAAAAGTTAACTCAGCCCTTGTCTGTGTGTGCATGGAAGAGGTGAGCAAAGGTACTTGTGCACACTAATCGGACTTGCAGCACCAGAATGCTGTGATAGTCACAGTTGAAGAACCACCTATTCATTACCCTTGCATTGTTGGTAAATGTCTTTGAGTGCTAGAAGCCAACTATGTAGTCAGAATTAAGCAGAATAACAGAGAGACTCTTGGTCCAGGTGCTGCGGCCAACCAGACAAACTTATTTCAACTTAACTGCGATGCCAAGAATCTCAATACAAACTGTTCATCTATCAACAGTCCACAACCTACTCTTCACAAATGACCCATATAGACTGATTTTTAAAACTTTTTTTTATTGGACTCACTTCTTATTTCTAATCTGTGGCCTTGTGAGTAGTTAATTTTTAATCTTCTCATTTTTAGTAATTAATAAAGTCACTTCTATTGCTAGCTCAAGAAAGCTAGTTAAATTGGCTCCTCTCAAAACACAAGTTCATTTGGTTTGGGAAAAAGGTATCCACATGGAAGGGTTCCTTCATAAATGTTTGACACTAAAACAGCAGATAAATAAGGAAGGGGAGGGGTGCAGTCCATTCCTGGGAGCTTGAAAATTTGTGGTATCTCATCTGCATCCCAATAACTTGGGAAACCAAGCCAAGGATCGAGTCACAACACAAGTAATTAATTTTTATAGAAAGATCTAGGAGAGATAGTTTCTAATCAATGGCAAATCCCAGGATGACGATAGTGGGTGTGTCAGTGATGGTAATGCCAAGGAGTGAAGATTCGACACTCTTGTTGGAGATGGTCAATATATGGTGCAAATATTACTTTCCACTTATCTATCCAAATCTGAATGTTGTCCAGGCCTTGTTACATGTGTGCAAGGTCTGTTTCAGCAATAAAGACCTTCAAATGATATTGAACACTATGCAATCATCAGTAAATACTTCCACCATATGTTGGAGGAAGGTCATTGCTGAAGCAACTAAAGATGCTTAGGCCTGGAAAACTACCTGCAGTCATGTACTGTATTCAGACGAGTTGGTCAACCTGCATTAATCACAACCATCTTCATTTGTGCTAGCTGAATTCAGCAAGTGGAGAGATTTTCACTCAAATAAAAGTAAAATACTATGGATGCTGGAAATCTGTAATGAAATCAGAAAATGCTAAAAAGAAACTCAGCAGGTCTGCGAGAATCTGTGGACAGAGAAACATTTTGAGTTTGACAGAATTCTCCTTCAAAGTGTTTTTCCCTGATTGCCAAGGATTCCAGTTTTGCTCCTTGATGCCACAACTTGGTCAAATAATGTTTTGATGTCAAGGGTGGCTACTCTCACATCACCTCTATAACTCATTTGGCCATGTTTGAATCAAGGCCATAATGAATCAATTGACGGAACAAGCTGAGCAATGACACAAGTTATTAGACAGTAAATGCTGCATGATTGAGAGTACATTGGTTAGTTTAAGATGTATTATTGGCATTGAACAGAGATAGTTTTTTCTCTCATCTACTGATTGCCCCAAACCTGGGATTTCTGCCTTAAACATGAACCATCATTAACATTCTTCACTTTTGAGGAGCATGAAGATTTCAGCAAAGGATTTAGATACGCTAAAATTAGCTCCGATTTGCCTAGTTTAGTAAAGAGAACCATAGTTGGACCTTCTGATCAATGTCCAGTAACCACTGATAGAATTAGGCATTAGTAAACATCAGAGAATAGGGGAAGAGAATGTAATAACTCAGCATTTAAGAATTTGATAAAACTCACTGTTCATGTGAATATATGAAAAAATTGCATCTTCGTTAGATATAGAAAGAAGCCAGTGATGCAGATGACACAGTCATAAGCAAAGCTTTGAGAGGAGGGGAAACAAATTGACATTAAAAAAAAAGGTAACACCAAATTGTGCAATAATTTATATAGAAAGAACAGTGGATTCAGCGGAAAGTTTCAGTAAAATGTACGGCTTGAGCTGTCTCACGTCTGTTACTTTGGAATACCAAGTCTGATGTATATTTCTGTGAAAAATATTGAATTTATGTCATTGTTTCAAATTTCATGTGAATGACACAACCTTAAAAATTATCTATCAGGCAGATGCATGGACTTTCTTTACAATTACAATCTGTAATTACAAAAGCAGCGGTTGAGTTATTCAATGGAATGAATGCGAGCATAGTTTCATAACTTACAGGAAAACTACAAGATCTCATATGTGAGGGAATATTAAAGGAACTACCAAATACACACTTGCAATGCCATCTATAACGTTAGGTTGCTATACAAATGATTATCCTGCGGGAAACTGCAAACACAAGCCTTTAAAAAAAAGATTGAAAGGTATTTCATTAAAATTCATTTGACTGCCATTCATTCACAAACTTTAAATCATGATTCAATCTTTTACACTAAAAAAATTGCTATTTCTTTACAAAAGGTAGACATTACATTGAAAGATCAGTGTCGAAAAGTGTGGTGGTGTTGGAAAAGCACAGCCAGTCAGGCATCACCCAAGGAGCAGGAAAGTCAACGTTTCGAGCATGAGCCGACGTCGGTAGGGGAGCAAGTGGCTGAGGCGGCGGCAACTATTGGCTTGGCTGGAGGTGACATGCCAGGTAGACATAACATCAACTGTCCTGCTCCTCGGATGCTGCCTGACCGGCTGTGTTTTTCCAGCACCACATGTTTCGACTCTGATCTCCAGCATCTGCAGTCCTCACTTTCGCCTATTTGAAAGATCAGTACCAACTTGCGCACACACACTCATAGCATTCATCTGTAATTTTCATAGCACAGGCCCTTCAGCTCTTGATGTTGTGCTAACCTTTTATCCTACTCCAAGATCAAACTAACCTATATACCCTTCATTTTACTATCAACCATGTGTCTATCCAAGAAGCGCTTCAAAGTCCCTAAAATAACTGACTCTCCTACCACTGCTGACAGTACATTCCACACATCCACCACTCTGTGTAAAGAACCTACCTCAGATATCTCTCCTAAATCTTCCTGCAATCATCTTAAAATCATGCCCCCACGTGATAGTCATTTTCACCTTAGGAAAAAGTCTCTGGTTATTGTTATGATGTTGAAGGTGGGTATTGTACCTTTAAGAGACAGTGAAGGCTGTTCTGCACTGAGAGCTGACAAGAGCAGTGTCAGAATGTATTGGAAAATTGAAAATATGTAACATTTGGCTGTGAAATAGATACCTGAGTTGGTTGCTGTTTTGACAACAATTCCAATTTAACCAGTTTAAATTATGCCCTGGGATACTAAAACCCAATCGAGTTTGAATTTGTTGTTTTGCCAACATCAAACCAATGATGTTCCAATGTTGGGGATCTAAAAAAGGTAGACATTTTGAAAAGCAGACAGAACAACTGCCATCGAGAGATAGAAGGGCTTATGCCCGAAGCGTCGATTCTCCTGTTCCTTGGATGCTGCCTGACCTGCTGCGCTTTTCCAGCAACACATTTTCAGCTCTGATCTCCAGAATCTGCAGCCCTCACTTTCTCTCATCGAGAGATAGACCCAAGATATTGAAACACTCTCTATCAAAAGTGCCTTTTCATATCAAACATCTTCACGACCCAGGGAGATCATCAGCTGGAAGAATAAAGACACCAAAGATGACAGCCACTGTATGGTTTGGTGATCCCTATCAAGCTGAGAAAATGTTGAGTTAGGTAAACTCTCTGGTAAAGATGCCAGGTAGGAAAAAACTAAATGGGGTATGTCATATGAATATGTTGAAACCTTGTTTATAATAGAGACAGGGAACTGGAGAAACGGGTGTTAATTACTGCGCCAGAGAGTGACTAATCAAATCCAGATGTCGCAGAGTTTGATGTGCCTCAAAATACGTTAAATAATGAGGAAGTCCTTGAGGAGTGGGATAGGTTAGTGAACTGTCTCAGGAGCAAAGAACCAGTTGAAAGGTTTGTTGCAGTAGTATGATGACATATACAGGAATAAGATGGGGAGTTCTAATGCTATTGTGCATGAGGTAGAAGTAGGAAATGCTGCTCTGATTAAACAATACCCCCACAGACTTAATCCTTTCAAAGTCACACAGATTCAGAAGAAAGTGGATGCAATGCTCAACGAAGATATCATTGAACCGACACAAAGTGAGTGGAGTTCACCGATTGTGTTAGTTCCCAAACCTGATTGGACTCAACGATTTTGTTTGGACTATCAGAAGGTCAACACCAAAACAAAATTGGACTCATGCCCAATACCAAGATTGGAGGACTGTATAGAGAAAGTTGGACAAGCCACTTGCATCACAAAGTTGGGCTTACTGCGTGGTTATTGGCAGGTACCTTTATCAGAGAAAGCGAAAGTAGTTGCTGCGTTTATAACCCCAAATGGCCTATATCAATTCAAAGTGGTGCCCTTTGGAATGAAGAATGCACCAGCCATATTCCAATAACTCATGAACAGATTAACAAATTGTACAATTTATCTGGATGATGTAATGACCTTTAGCGAGTCATGCAAAGATCACATGGTATAGTTGGAAGAGCTCATTGAATGATTATGAGAAGCAAAACTGGTAATAACCTAAAAGAAAACAACTCAGGAAGGCAGAGGTGACAATCTTGGGACATAACATCAGTCACGGAAGTTTGACCTCAATGAATGCAAAGATAAAGACCTTCGAGGAAGTTCCACAACCAAAGAAAGATGTGCTTTGATTAAGGGACTAAGCAGATTCCACCAGATGTTTGTTCCAAACTTCAGCAGGGTGGTGGCACTGCTAACAGGTTTACTAAAGAAGAAAACAAAATTTTGGTGGACAGAACAATGTCAGGAGGCATTTGACAATTTAAAAGCAGTATTAACCACTGCAACAGTTTTAATAACACCAAATATTTTGAAAGCCTTCAAAGTTGCAATCAATGCTAGTGATACAGAGGAACCTCCATCATCCGAATGAGATGGGCACTATTTCATTCGGAAAGTTGATTATTCGGTTAATTGATATGATGCCTCTCCTGGGGCTGAGTTTTCTGTTAAGTCTGCACCCATTCAGGAGACTAGGCAGCAGCACACCCCATGCAGCAGTACACCACGCGCGAGCCCCTGACACCCGTTTGACCCCACCTCCGTCTGGCCCCACCCTGACCCCCATCCATTCTCCAACCCAGTCCAACACAACACCCTTGACCGCCCTCCCACACCCGCCCCGTCTCTCCCACACCCTCCACCCTTCAACCCCACCCGCCCCTCCAAATCTGTCCAACCCCACCCCTGCTCACCGGCCCCCATCCCCGCTACCCCGTCCGCCCTCCGACCCCACCCCTGCCCCCCTCATCCAATCCCATCCAAACCCACCCCCCATCTGCCCCAACCCCATCCCCGCACTCCTCGTCCGACCCCACCCTGCACCCATCCAACACCACCCCCTGCCTGCCCCCAATCCCGTCCAACCCATGCCCCCGTCCGCCCCAACCCCACCCGCACGCACCCCGTGCCCCCCGCCTGCCCCCAACTCGTCCAACCCCATCCCCCAAACCTAACCAACCCCACACTCCAAGGCGCGCCCAACCCCATCCATCACCACCCCTAAACCCTGTCCAACACTGCCCCCATCCCGCGCCATCTCCGGGGCAGCCAGACTGAATGCCAACAACAAAACTGCTGCTGCCACTGCCTTTTAGGCGTGAGTGTCCAAATAGCGCGCGCGAACACACACAAAACCCTTTTCACTGCAATTTTTTGACAGGTTCCATCTTTGCCTGTGCACGACAATGTCGGAGAGATTATCTGGGGAAGAGGAGTTCAGGGTACACGTGTGTGCAGAACTCCAGGGAAAGTGTGGGGAGAGGGAAAGCGAGAGACAGAGAGAGAGAGCGCGAGAGCGAGCGGTCGGTCAGTCATTTGGTGACGGTGCCTGGGCTCCCATCAGTCCAGGGCTGTTCTCGGCAACATTTCAGTAGGCTGAAATCTTTTTTAATCACTGTAAACAAAAGACGCAATCGGTGTTGGAAACACGTCTTTGATGTAACACTTCTATCGGGACTTCGAGATCTCCTTCGGATAATCCGATATTCAGATAATTGATATTCGGATAATTGAGTTTCCTCTATATAGGAGTTGGAGCTGTACTGCTAAAGGAAGATGATGATGGAAATGAATGGCCAATTGGCTACTTTTCAAAGAAACCCAACACCCACCAGAGAAAATACTCTTCCAGCGAAAAAGTATCATTCAGTTTGGTACCAGGCTTACAACATTTTAATGTTCATGTGACGAACAATGTTAATGTTCATGTTGGAGACAGTTGTGTACACTGACCACAATCCTCTTGCATTCTTGGAATGATTTCATGACAAAAATATGAGACTATTTCATTGGAGTTTCATGTTACAAACTTTTAAATGCTAGAAGCAGCATCATCACAACACACGCCAATGTCATCGCCAAAGTCTCTGCGCCATTTTGCGTGTGCGCTGATGTTGGCTGCCGCCAGGGCACTTTAAAGGTACAGTATTACACATTAAGCAGTTTCATCTCAGAAATTAAGCTAATGAATATTCATTGCTCTCCCTCTGAGTCAAGAATATTCTTGAACAGAGGAACCGCGATTATCCAGCATTCGATTAACCGAATGTCAGATGATCTGAACAAGATCGCAAGGTCCCGATGCGTGGCTCATTGTGTTATTCGGCATCCAA
Source organism: Chiloscyllium plagiosum (assembly GCF_037043375.1). Classification (NCBI taxonomy): domain Eukaryota; kingdom Metazoa; phylum Chordata; class Chondrichthyes; order Orectolobiformes; family Hemiscylliidae; genus Chiloscyllium; species Chiloscyllium plagiosum. The sequence continues at coordinate 64,131,782 of NW_028270158.1, read as the reverse complement.
TTAACCAAACAAAATACTCCTCTTTGGATAATTGAAGTTCCACTGCATAATTCTTGTATAAACCATGTATAATTTCTGCAGAATTGCATTACTCTTAATACATAACATCTGCTTTTCTAATTTGTTCTTGTACCTGCAAATCTCACAATATAAAGAAACAGTCAGAAGACAATCAACCACAGCCATCTACTTCTGCAACCACAAATGCACCTGAGGGTGGTAGTGATGGTGATCCTCTGTGCCTATATTAACAATATTTTTTAATGCAATGTGTTAAATTTACTTTTGTTTTATTAATAAATATGATTCAAACATTCATTCAGGCTCTGCTATACTTTGTATTAGGCTTTTGGTTGATTTTTGAGCAATTGCGTTATTTTTGGCTGGTCTGCCCCTAACCCCACTTTTCTCAACGACCCCATTATTTCTATTAAACAATTTTCTATTAAGCGAGGTTTTTCTGGAATGCAACTTCAGCATTATAGGAGAATTACCTGTACAAGTTTCAGATGTTGGACAGCCCTGCAGAAAGACAATGTCAGGTTTACAATTTTGTCTCCTGCATATTTAAATATTGCATATTTCATGCAGTTTCTCTAGTTTGACATTTACTTGCATTAATTTTCCAATCGCAGTTTGTTATTAGTACTCTGCTGTTATAAAGAAGCATATCATCTGATTGACAATGAGTAAAGCGCCTGGGATCCAATGTTTACATCAACAAGTGTCAAGTAAATAATACCAAATATAGAAGAGCAGACAAGTTGTTTCTACACTTTTTGTTTCAGCCACTGAAATGACTAAAAGGTGCCAGTGAAGAATCCAAAAGATGTATCTCATTTATGATCAGAAGAAATTTTACATCAGTGGGGCAAACGTCCAAATTTGATCCCAGTGGATGCGAACACACTGTCTATGATTTTCCCATATCAACTATATATTTATAGCTTTCCATTATAATGTTTACAAATGTCATCATTCATGAGAATAGTGGATGAATAGTATCACTGGATGAATATAACTTTTCATTTCAAGAGAAAATTCCCAGTTATGTTACAAAGTGACATGCTTGTCATTTCAAAGAAAGCTGTAGAAAGATCAAGTGATCTAATGGGGCTTGGTTTCTCCTTCCCGGATGTTAATTCAAACTTACTGACAAGTCAAGGGGATCTAAAGGCAGACAGTAAATGATGTAATCAAGTGAGGTAAGCAGTCTGTCATGCTGACAAATTCTTACAGACAGAAAATCAGCAAGATACGAAGACCTTTTCAAATATGAATTTACAGAGAATAACATAGAACATAGAACATAGAAGAATACAGCGCAGTACAGGCCCTTGGGCCCTCGATGTTGCGCCGATCCAAGCCCACCTAAACTACACTAACCCACTATCCTCCATATACCTATCCAATGCCCTCTTAAATGCCCATAAAGATGGAGAGTCCACCACTGTTACTGGCAGGGCATTCCATGAACTAACGACTCGCTGAGTGAAGAACCTACCCCTAACATCAGTCCTATATCTACCCCCCCTTAATTTAAAGCTATGCCCCCTTGTAATACCCGACTCAATACGCGGGAAAAGGTTCATACTGTCGACCCTATCTAACCCCCTAATCATCTTGTACACCTCAATCAAGTCACCCCTAAACCTTCTTTTCTCTAGTGAAAACAGCCCCAAGTGCCTCAGTCTTTCCTCATACGATTTTCCTTCCATACCAGGCAACATCCTGGTAAACCTCCTCTGCACCCGTTCCAATGCCTCCACATCCTTCCTATAGTATGGCGACCAAAACTGCACACAATATTCCAGATGCGGCCGTACCAGAGTCTTATACAACTGCATCATGACCTCAGGACTCCGGAACTCAATTCCTCTACCAATAAAAGCCAGTACGCCATATGCCTTCCTCACCGCACTATTTACCTGGGTGGCAACTTTCAGAGATCTGTGTACATGGACACCAAGATCCCTCTGCTCATCCACACTACCAAGTATCCGACCATTAGCCCAGTACCCCATCTTTTTGTTATTCTTCCCAAAGTGAATCACCTCGCACTTAGCTACATTGAATTCCATCTGCCACCTTTCTGCCCAGCTCTGCAGCTTCTCTATATCCTGCTGTAACCTGCCACATGCTTCCTCACTGTCAACAACTCCTCCGACTTTCGTATCATCCGCAAACTTGCTCACCCAACCTTCTAACCCCTCTTCCAGGTCATTTATAAAAATGACAAACAGCAATGGTCCCAAAACAGATCCTTGCGGAACACCGCTAGTGACGGCACTCCATGAAGAAACTTTGCCATCAACTACTACCCTCTGTCTTCTTCCATCCAGCCAATTTCTAATCCAAACCTCCAACTCACCCTCAATGCCATATCTCCGTATTTTCTGCAGTAGCCTACCATGGGGAACCTTATCAAACGCCTTACTAAAATCCATATATACCACATCTACCGCTTTCCCCTCATCAACCTCCTTAGTCACCTTTTCAAAGAATTCAATAAGGTTTGTGAGGCACGACCTGCCCTTCACAAAACCATGCTGACTATCCTTGATCACATTATTCCTATCCAGATGTGCATAAATCCTATCCCTTACAATTCTCTCTAAGACTTTGTTACAATTCTCTCTAAGACTTTGAATAAGTATTGGAAATTACACATGTGATTATGGGAGATGTTGATGTCAAAGTATTTAAAATGATTTTACAAATATGAATTTGTAAAAATAGAGAAATATGACAATCCACAACCATAAAATCAGTCTTTAAGGCTATAAACATAGATTGAACCTTTTGCGAGAGATTGAATAGTGTTTTTCACAAAGCTTGCAGGCACCTGTCAGATGATTAGCTAGCAGTGTCAGAGTGTACTGGTAAAATGAAAATATGTAACATTGAGCTGTGAAACAGAAAACCTTGAGTTTTTGGTTGCTATTTTGACAACAATTCAAATTTAACCAATCAGTTTAAATTATGCCCCAGCATACTAAGACCAAATCGATGTTGAATTTATTGTTTTGCCAACATCGAACCAACCAATTCTCGAGGGTGGGGGGTGAATAGAGGCATGCAATTTGAAAGTCACACAGACCAACTGCCATAGAGAGTAAACTGTCATCTGAAGAGAGACTGCCATTCAAAACACTCTCTATCAAAGGTACTTTTCTCTTATGAAACATCTTTGCAGCAAAAGACCAAAGTCGACCCAGGAAAATCTTCAACTAGAGGAAGACAGACATCAACGATGACAGCTGCTGTGTGGCTTTAAAATAAAATTGATGTAAGTTTAAGACAGGTTTTTAAGAGAACAATATATTGTTGTAGAATTGGAGACAGATAACAAGCATTTAAGAGAAAGGAGGCATAGAATTGAAAATAGTTGACATTTAATGTTCACTTTTAGAGTTAAAGAATAAATGATATTTTTTCTTTAAATAGTGGAATTTGGGAGTTCTCTGTCACTTTAACAGATTACGAGGCAAGGTGAGCTTTTCTGGGTGTTTGGTTTAATTAACAAAAAGGTTCAACGCTGTGTCGCGCACTCTTTCATTCAACAAAACAACTTATTTCAAGAGTTTTTGCAGCAAAATTAAGTGCATAAAATGACAGGTTCTCATCAGTTCAATGATTTCTAGTTAATTGCAGCCATGATGTGGAGGAGCCAGTGTTGGACTGTGGTGGACAAAGTTAAAAATCACACAACACCAGGTTACAGTCCAACTGGTTTACTTGGAAGTACTAGCCTTCAGAGCGCTGCTCCTTCATTGTGTAATTAATTGCAGTTAGTAGGAAGTTCAACAGTGCAACAGAATCACTGACAGCAACCTCTTGATTTCTACATTTAATTGCATTAGAAGTTGCAAGTGTTGCAATTAGTATTGGAAAAATAGTGAAAATACCACTCTTTTGCTTAATCCACTTCAGATGTTCATGAGTAACGCATGTCTCCACCTTTTTAAGCAGAAGTAGTTTTACACAAAAATAAAAGCGTAAACAAAGCTGAAATCAAAATTTTTGATTTTAATGTAGTGTCCAAACATAGCACTGAAATTTACTGGCTAGAATTTTTCCTACACTTACTACTACTTTGCAAATGTTTCACATGAGCTGCAATAAATAAAGGAGCAAGTCTTGAAGTATCCTAGTCAATTCAAAAAATGTCAGCAATTTCAAACAAAAACAAAACAGTTGCTTTTGTATTTGAATTTCGAATAAATGTCTAATGCAGGATGCTGTTTTAAAGATGCTTCATATTTAATATTTCTAGGATTGTGAAAAGTTTATTTATTGTGGAGATACCTGGAATGGTTTCATGGGTCTGGCTGAATCATCACTGCCCTGAAGTTTCTTGTTTTAACTGAACTTTTGTTGGGAAACCAGAAGAGAATAGAATAGAATCCCTACAGTGTGGAAACAGGCCATTCGGCTCAACAGGTCCACACCTAACTCCAAAGAACATCCCACCCAGACCCATCCCTCTACTCATTCCCTGTAACCCTCAACATATTCATGATTGTGATGTCTTTAATAATAGATTCTAATTTTTCCCCTATAACTGATGTTAAGTGAACTGGCCTGTAGCTTCCTGCTTTCTGCCTCCTTCAATTTTGAATAAAGGAGTTAAGTTTGCTATTTTTCAATGTAAACGATCTTACTGAGGTTTGGAAAATTAAAACCAATGCATTAACTGTATCATTAGCTTCTTCAAATATAATGCAATCTTCCAGGATTTGGGAGCTTGTCAACTCACTTTTCCAACAATTTACTTAGTACTACTTTCCTGGTAATTGCATTTTCCATGGAACCAATACTTATCTTGTTAACTCTTTTCCTTTTTAAATATCTGAAGGAATTCACGTTTCATATTTTGGCTAACATTCTCTCATCGTCTAATTTTTTCCACCTTATTCATCTTCATATAATTAGTCAGAAAGATAAATATTTGCCGGCACCTGGCCCATATCCCGCTCAACCCTTCATATTCATACACCCATTCAGATGCCTTTTAAATACTGTAATTGTACCAGCCTCCAGCACTTCCTCTGGCAGCTCATCCCATGCACGTACCACCCTCTGCGTGGAAAAGTTGCCCCTTAGGTATCTTTTAATTTTTTTCCCCCCTCTCACCCTAAACATAAGCCCTCTAGTTCTGGACTCCCCACCCCAGGGAAATGACCTTGCTTATTTATCCTACTCATGCCCCTTATGATTTTATAAACCTCCATAAGGTCACCCCTCAGCCTCAGATGCTCCAGAGAAAACAGCCACAACCTATTCAGCATCTCCCTATAACTAAAATCTTCCAGACTTGGCAAATCCTTGTAAATCTTTTCTGAAGCTTTTCAAATTTCACAACATCCTTCCAATATGAGGGAGATCAGAATTGCACACAATACTCTAAAAGTGGCCTGACCAACATCCTGTTCAGCCACAACATGACCTCCCAACTCCTATGGTCGATGTTCTGAGCAATGAAGGAAACATTACGAAATGCCTTCTTCACTATCCTATTTACCAGTGACTTCACTTTCAAGGAACCATGATCTTGCACTCCAAGGTCTCTTTATTCAGCAACACGCCTCAGGATCTTATCATTAAGTGTATAAGTCCTGCTCTGATTTGCCTTTCCAAAATGCAGCACCTCACATTTGGATAAATTAAATTCCATCTGACACTATGGGCCCACCTGATCAAGATCCCATTATACTCTGAGGTAACCTTCTTCACTGTCCACTAACCTCCAATTTTGGTGTCACCTGCAAACTTACTAAGTATAACTCCTATGTTCACATTCAAATCATTTATATAAATGACGAAAAGTAGTGGACCCAGCACTGACCCTTGTGCCACAAGAGTGGTCAAGAGCTCCTGTCTAAAAAGCAACCCTCCACCATCACCCTCTGTTTTCTATCTTCAAACCAGTTCTGTATCCAAATGGATGGTTCTCCCTGTATTCCATGAGATCTAACCTTCCTATCCAGTCTACCATGTGTCAAACACCTTACTGAAGTCCATATAGATCATGTCCTCCGCTCTGCCCTCATCAATCTTCTTCGTTACTACTTCAAAAAACTCAATCAAGTTCTTTGTCGTTTTTGTATTTTGTCTAATCTTCTGATCTGCCACCTATCTTTGTACGATTATGTTTTTTCTTTCAGTTTGATATGATTTTTGACTTTTTAAATTACCCACGGATGTGGGCTGATTCCTTCGATTTTTTTCTTATTTGTTGGACTGTATCAACTTTGCATTTTCTGGATTATCCCCTTCAATGTTTGCCACTGCAACTCTATTGAAACACAAAGGCAAAAAAACCATAGTGGGAGTTATGTACAGACCTCCTAACAGTGGTCAGGGCCAGGGGTGCAACATGTATCGGGAAATAGAGAAGGCATGTCAGAAAGGCAAGGTCACAGTGATCATGTGAGACTTCAATATGCAGGTGGACTGGGTTAATAATGTTGCCAGTGGATCCAAAGAAAGGGAATTCATGCAATGCTTACAGGATGGCTTTTTGGAACAGCTTGTCATGGAGCCCACAAGGGAGCAGGCTATTCTGGACCTAGTGCTATGTAATGAACCAGACTTCATAAAAAATCTTAAAGTAAGGGAACACTTAGGAAGCAGCGTTCATAATATGGTAGAGTTCAGTCTGCAGTTTGAAAGAGAGAAGGCAAAATCGGATGTAATGGTGTTACAGTTAAATAAAGGTAATTATGAGGGCATGAGAGAGGAACTGACGAAAATAGACTGGAAGCAGAGCCTAGCGGGGAAGACAGTAGAGCAAAAATGGCAGGAGTTTGTGGGTATAATTGAGGACACTGTACAGAGGTTCATCCCCAAGAAGAGAAAGATTATCCGGGGAGGGATTAGAGAGCCATGGCTGACAAAGGAAGTCAGGAAATCTATGAAAGAAAAAGAGAGAGCCTATAAAGTGGCCAAGAGCACTGGGAAATCAGAAGATTGGGAAAGCTACAAAAACAAACAGAGGATAACAAAGAGAGAAATAAGGAAGGAGAGGATCAAATATGAAGGTAGGCTAGTCAGTAATATTAGAAATGATAGTAAAAGTTTCTTTCAATACATAAGAAACAAACGACAGGCAAAAGTAGACATTGGGCCACTTCAAACTGATGCTGGAAGCCTCGTGATGGGAGATAAGGAAATAGCAGGAGAACTTAATAAGTACTTTGCATCAGTCTTCACAGTGGAAGACATGAGTAATATCCCAACAATTAAAGGGAGTCAGGGGGCTGAGTTGAGTATGATTGCCATTACAAAAGAGAAAGTGCTAGAAAAGCTAAAAGGTCTTAAAATTGATAAATCTCCTGGCCCCGATGGGCTACATCTAGAGTTCTGAGGGAGGTGGCTGAGGAAATAGCGGAGGTGTTGGTTGAGATCTTTCAAAAGTCACTGGAGTCAGGGAAAGCCCCGGATGATTGGAAGATCGCTGTTGTAACCCCATGGTTCAAGAAAGAATCAAGACAAAAGATGGAAAATTATAGGCCAATTAGCCTAACCTCGGTTGTCGGTAAAATTCTAGAATCCATCATTAAGGATGAGGTTTCTAAATTCTTGGAAGAGCAGGGTCGGATTAGAATAAGTCAACATGGATTTAGTAAGGGGAAGTCGTGTCTGACAAACCTGTTGGAGTTCTTTGAAGTAGTGACAAGTAGGTTAGACCGGGGAAACCCAGTGGATGTGGTCTACCTAGAGTTCCAAAAGGCCTTTGATAAGGTGCCACACGGGAGGCTGTTGAGCAAGGTGAGGGCCCATGGTGTTCGAGGTGAGCTACTAGTATGGATTGAGGATTGGCTGTCTGACAGAGAGTTGGGATAAAAGGTTCTTTTTCGGAATGGCAGCCGGTGACAAGCGGTGTTCCGCAGGGTTCAGTGTTGGGGCCACAGCTGTTCACATTATATATTAATGGTCTGGATGAAGGGACTGGGGGCATTCTAGCGATGTTTGCTGATGATACAAAGTTAGGTGGACAGGCAGGTAGTACTGAGGAAGTGGGGAGGCTGCAGAAGGAACTAGACAGTTTGGAGGAGTGGTCCAGGAAATGGCTGATGGAGTTCAATGTGAGCAAATGCGAGGTCTTGCACTTTGGAAAAAAGAATAGAAGCATGGACTACTTTCTAAACGGTGAGAAAATTCGTAAAGCCAAAGTACAGAGGGATCTGGGAGTGCTAGTTGAGGATTCTCTAAAGATAAACATGCAGGTTGAGTCCGTGATTAAGAAAGCGAATGCAATGTTGTCAATTATCTCAAGAGGGTTGGAATATTAAAGCACTGTTGTGCTACTGAGACTTTATAAAGCTCTGGTTTGGCCTCATGTGGAGTACTGAATCCAGTTTTGGTCCCCACACCTCAGGAAGGACATACTGGCACTGGAGCGTGTCCGGCGGAGATTCACACGGATGATCCCTGGAATGGTAGGTCTAACATATGAGGAACGGCTGAGGATCCTGGGATTGTATTCATTGGAGTTTAGAAGATTAAGGGGAGATCTAATAGAAACTTACAAGATAATACATGGCTTGGAGAGGGTGGACGCTAGGAAATTGTTTCCGTTAGGCGAGGAGACTAGGACCCGTGTACACAGCCTTAGAATTAGAGGGGGTAAATTCAGAACAGAAATGCGGAGACATTTCTTCAGCCAGAGTGGTGGGCCTGTGGAATTCATTGCCACAGAGTGCAGTGGAGGCTGGGACGCTAAATGTCTTCAAGGCAGAAATTGATAAATTCTTGATGTCACAAGGAATTAAGGGCTACGGGGAGAATGCGGGTAAGTGGAGTTGAAATACACATCAGCCATGATTGACTGGCGGAGTGGACTCGATGGACCGAATGGCCTTACTTCCGCTCCTATGTCTTATGGTCTTATCCCTTAACCTAAACAGCTAGTTTAAATTGCTAGCTCTGCTTTCATGCCCTCATAATTACCTTTGTTTAAACTCAAAGTAGTATTCTTGGACCCACACTTCTCTCCCTTAAATTATATGCAAAAATTTTCCCTTCCAAGGTCTGAGGACCAGGTTTGAGTTCACTTAGCTTCTAAGATCAGACGAGATCGGGTGTTTTAGACTAGTATGGTCCAATCATGTTGTAGTCGCTGCTACTCAGGGGCACTTTCATTACAAGGTCAGTAATAAATCCTATTCCATTGGTCAAAACCCAGTCTAATATAGCCTGCTGACTAGTTGGTGCCATAACATGCTGGTCTAAAAGAACTGACCTACTGGAGAAGCAGTCCAATAACATTACCACTCCCCTGGTGATACTTAGGAATTGAGTTTTGACTCTGCTTTGTATGTAACTGTTCTCAATTCATTACGCTGCTCCAGACAATTAATATTACTTTAGTCAGGAGACTTTGCCATAGTGTCATGAGTTCTATGGCTATGGTCAGTAAAGACACTGAAACTCAGACTAAATACAGTGTGAACTGACTGTTTTAAATTGTGCCTGACACAAATCCTCCCATATATCCCATCCCACCTCCAATTCACTGATTGACTTAGGAGTATCAATGGTCACTTTTGCCATTTATTCCTTCTAAATTAGGATCCAAAATCTCTTGAGGACCTCACTACAAGAAAAAGCAGACAAGAACTAAATGTAGGAACCTTGAAGTGGAGTCGGGAGAAAGGGGTTGAGGTTTATTATTTGCTGTGCTTTATTTCTCCATAGCATTGGGATCTATATGTCTGAATTACTTTTGCACCAAAGAATGCTAATACCTCTTGAACTCTGGAATCCTACATGGGATACCTGAATTTTGAAGACAGTCTTGAATTATCCCAAGCGCTACAGTGTCACTATAGAGGAAAAAAATGTATTGCATACATCACCAGTTCATGATTTAGCCTCCTCTCCACTACTCCCGCCTCCCTTCTCCAAATCAGTCTGGCCAGCCCAGTTGGGAACTTAAGTACCAAACCATTAAAAATGCTCTCTCTTTATCAGGTATATATTGTGATCTACGCTGGCAATTCTTGGTTAAAACAGTTAAAAACAGGTTAGCACCAAACTGTTTAAATCACTCTATGAGCATTAGCTGGTGTCTCTCAGTGATAAAATTACTCAGTACAATCCACATATCAATGTGTATAGATTTTGCTTTGAAGTAGATTTTTGACTGACTGCTATGGTTGCTTTGAAAATAACATTCCACCCTTTCTAGCACTTTGCTTAATAAATCCCAAAAAATGCAAGGGTCAAGTCTGACCTGACCAGTTATTTTTCTTGCTGTATTCTTTAAAAAGGAAGAAGATCAGTTGTTAGCTCTCTCAAGCTAAAGTTTATCTTTACAGATGTATGCACTGAGATTATGAATATTAATGGCATTCAGAGATTGTCATTTTAAAACTGTTTGAGCATTGCTTACAAATCAATGAATATCTCAAAGTGCACGGCCAGTGAATTAATTTATTTGTGTTCTGATTTGTGTTTCTTCCTAGAACTGGGAATTTCCAACCCGTACTAGCTCATTTTTCTTCAGACTGTAGAGAGATCAGGAGTATTTCTGGAATACTGTACAATTTCTAGTGTACATCCCATCACAAAAGGGATCATTGCTTAACCTGTGCTCCAGCAAAGACCATGCTGTACTTCACAGGAGACAACAGGTTTCTTATGAAAACAGATCCTTGCATTAAGGATAAAAAGGATCTGCTGAAATTTGAAACGTCTGTCGAGTTGTTGAGCTCCAGTACCCTGAAAGATATAAGCTACATTGAGAAACTAAGCAAGAGTTTTCACTCACATAGCAGGATTAATACACAAAAATTTCCCAAGTCGCTTTATATAGTGAAAAATAAAGATAAAATGAAAACAGAGCCATTTTGAATAGTCGTTGGGACAGGTAACTTAATGTTTAATCAAATGTGTGTTTACGATGATCTTTTCAAGAAGGAAGTAGAAAGGCAAGAACTATTGTGGGGACAAGTGTCTGTGAGTAAAACAATCTTCTTTCTGGCTTCCAATAACAGCCAAGAGTACAAATGGCCTAAAAACTGTTACTTATTCCATCAAAAAGCAAATCAGAGCAGAACGCATACACATAATGGTAAGGTCCTGGGGAGCGTTGCTGAACAAAGAGACCTTGCAGGTTCATAGCTCCTTGAAAGTAAAATTGCCGGTAGATAGGATAGTGAAGAAGGCATTTGATATGCTTTCCTTAATTGTTCAGAGCACTGAGTATAGGAGTTGGGAGGTCATCTGGCTGCACAGTACATTGGTTAGGCCACTTTTGGAATATTGTGCAAAATTCTGGTCTCCTTCCTATTGGAAGGATGTTTTGAAACTTGGAAGGGTTCAGAAAAGATTTACAAGGATGTTGCCAGCTTTGGAGGATTTGAGTTATGGGGAGAGGCTGAATAGGCTGAGGCTGTTTTCTCTGGAGCATCGGAGCCTGAGGGGTGACCTTATTAAGGTTTATAAAACCGTGAGGGGCACGGATAGGATAAATAGACAAGGTCTTTTCACTGGGGTGGGGAGTCCAGAACTAGAGGGCAACATTTTCACACAGAGGGTGGGATAAGCTGCCAGAGGAAGTGGTGGAGGCTGGTACAATTGCAATATTTAAAATGCATCTGGATGGATATATGAATAGGAAGGGTTTAGAGAGATGTAAATCAAGTGCTGGCAAATGGAATTAGATTAGATTATGATGTCTGGTCAGCATGGACGAGCTGGACTGAAGCTGAAAATGTGTTGCTGGAAACGCGCAGCAGGTCAGGCAGCATCCAGGGAACAGGAGAATCGATGTTTCGGGCATAAGCCCTTCTTCAGGGCTTATGCCCGAAACATCGATTCTCCTGTTCCCTGGATGCTGCCTGACCTGTTGCGCGTTTCCAGCAACACATTTTCAGCTCTGATCTCCAGCATCTGCAGACCTCACTCTCTCCGAGCTGGACTGAAGGGCCAGTTTCCGTGCTGTACAGCTCTATGACTCTGAATTCCTTTCCTTGAGTACAACTACATTCAAACTGTCGTCATCATCTTTAAAGCCTTACACAAAACATTTATTTAATATCTCCAGTTTTCTATCATCCTCCACAATCAGATTTCTCCTCCATTCCTGAATGAATAAACTGCTGTTAAATTTTATTCAAAAGTATCATCTGTTAATTTATAGCCTTTTTAATCTCCTTTTCCATTTTGCCTAAATTTAAGTTTGCCATTAATTTCTTTAAATATTATCTCTAGTCTTTTTAAATGCCTCCCTTTTCCAAACCAATTTAATTTTAATCCATTTATTCATGAAACTTGAATCTTTAATGCCTGACTTTTTGTTTTATAGGAATACACGGCACATCCTTTGCAGCATATAATATTTGAAGAATCATACTACAGATCTATTAGCTTTACAGGCATTAATTGGAACCAGATTTGTTTCTCTTTGATTTCTTTTTGCTTTATTCCAGTTAATAAACTTGTATTTTAAATTAGTTGTCATTCTTTATTTTAATGTTAATTTTAACTTGATGTACATTATCACAATCGCTAAATTGTTCATCCATTCTGATCAATTAAAAATAGGCAATTTAGATTTTCTTTGTAGGTTAGCAGCATCCCAGTGTTTTCTGTAAATCATTCCTACTACTCCTGATGATTAGCAGCTTACTATTATTTACCTGTATACTTGAGGGTCATAACTATGAATTATCTTGTGATACGAATTGCAGGGTAAAATTCTACAGACACAACCACGTTCACTTCACCAATCTTTTGTAAAGTACACAATTAACATTATTAAAACAAGACCAAATATCAATCACTGAGCTGATTTACCTTAAAGTCAAGTTCTTTTGTCAGGGATGTATAACAATTAAGGCTATTCTGTAATTTATTATAATTACAATAAAAAGTCCAAAGTACTGTGATAGAATTCTTTATTAATGCTACTATCTTTTTATGCGTGTTTTGAAATTGCTTTGGTTTGGAATATCTAATTCTTACTCCCACCGAAACTAATGCAGTCTTTTTATATAGCTGTTGTAATATGCTTGCCCATCATTATTAATGCTTCCAATCAGATTTTAGTTTGTACAGTCAAGTTACTCAATCATAACTCAATTTTTATCAAAATTGTCCTTAAATAACTTAGTTTTTTTTTCATTTAACTACTTGGCATTCCTTGCCTTAGCACCATCATGTTTTTAAAACCAAAACTGTCACTACTTTTTTGCCTTATTATTTTAAAATTGGTTTCTCTTACTATTCTAGCCACCTCAGTAAATTGGCTTACTTTCTCTAGTCCCAAGGCTTACTCCAAAGTAGTAATTTAAAATCCTACTGTGCATACTTTCTCATGAACATAATCATTTTGGTCCAGTTTTTGTTTGACTTATATCATATTTCCTGTCTCCACACAATATTTTGTTACTGTTTGTACACGGACATCAACCTTTGCAATTGATTTGCCTTCCCCATTAGTTTTGACCCACATTCCATGAAAGCTTTCACTCTGGTTTCATGGTGATACACACTATTCTAGTTAAGAATGCAATGAAAATCTCTAAGCCTCAGAATAAAGAATCTTCCACCTCCTTTTCTTGTGATCTTCCTGTTTTCTAGCACATGGATTGTTCACTGTTCCATGGTAAGAAAACACTGCTTTATCAGAGTCCAAATATCCTCAAAGAAACACCTTTATCCAAGTCAAATTCACAGTTCAATTCACAGATTCTGAATAATATTTATTGGATCATTCCAATTTCTCTCGGTTTCCTGCAACCAAGTCTTCTGTCCATTTCTGTTGGCCCAGTCTTTCCTCATTTAAATTGGCATAGAGACTTGAAGCAGTAGTAGGCCATTCAGCCCTTTGAGTCTACTTCACCATTCAAAATGATCATGGTGAATGGCCTCTATTTCAACATCATGTTTCTGTTTTCTCTCCACACACCTTAATGCTTTTAACATCTGAAAAATTACCAATCTCTTTCCCGAAGATATTAGGCGATCTGGCCTCCACAGATGTCTGTGATAACAAATTTCACAGGTTGACCACTCTCTGATTGAAGCCATGTTTCCTCATTTCAGTCCTAAATGGCCTACCTTATATCCTATGACTCCTGGTTCTAGAAACTCCAGCCAGGGGAAACATCCTCCGTGCATCTTGTCTGTCTAGCCCTGCTAGAATTGTATACATTTCAATCACATTCCCTCTCATTCTTTTAAACCCTAGTGAATTCAGGCTCAGTTGAACCAATGTCTCCTCATTGGACAGTCCTACCAACCCTAGTATCAGACCAGTGAAGATCTGCTATACTCCTTCTATGGCAAGTACATCCCTTCTTTGGTAGAGAGACCAAAACTGCACACAATACTTAAGATGCAGTCTCACCAAGGCCCTGTATAACTGTATAATATATCCCTACTTCTAAACTCAGATCCTTTTGCAATGAATGACTGAATAATTTATTGTCACATATTTTACAGTGAAATACAATAAAATACAGTGAAAAACTTTCATTTGTTGCCATATCTGGTACCATTTTGATAGTTTAAGAGTATGAGAAAATGAAAAGTAATAGCTTACAGGCCAATGTACCATTTTCCTTCCTAACTGCTTGCCTGTTCCTGCCTGTTTACTTTCATTAATTGGAGTACAAAAACAACCGGATACCTTTGTACATCCACATTTCCCAATAGATCATCATTTAAATAATACAGCTCTTTTATATTTTTCACATTGAAGCATATAACTTCACATTTATCCACATAACCCTTTGGATCCCAGTAATGACCTCTTTCTTCAGGCAGAAGATACAGAAACCTGAACACGTACACCAGTAGGTTCAGGGACACGTTCATCCCAGCCATTATTAAACTATTGAATGGACTCTCTAGCCTCAAATAATTCTGATTTTGTTACTGTTGCTCTCTCTTGTACACCCTGTGAAAATGTTACCTGTATGCCTCCATCTAAACCTTTTGTTCTGTACATTCTTGCTTACTATGACCAGCCTGTATTGCTCATAAACAAAGATTTTCACTGTACTTCGGTACACGTGATAATAAATAAAATCAATCAATATACACTGCATCTATCATTAGTTTACCCACACACTCGAATTGTCTAGAATGCCCTGAAGCCTCCTTGCATCCTTCTCACAACTCTTAATCCCACCAGGTTTTGTGTTGTCAGCAAACTTGGAAATATTACATTTGGTTCCCTCATACAATTTGTTATAGACATCCCTTCAAGCACTGATCCCTGTGGTATACCACTAATCCCTGCCTGCTATAAGGAAAAAGATCTATTTATTCCCATTTTCTGCTTCCTGTCTGTCAAGTAATTTTCAATTCAAGTCAGTATATTACCCCCAAATCCATATGCTTTCATTTTGAACACTATCCTCTTATGGGGGTACACATTAAAAGTCTTTTAGAAATCGAAATATACAATATCCATTGGTTCTCTCTCATCCACTTTACTAGTTATATCCTCAAAACATGCAATGGATTGGTTAAGTATAATTTCCCTTTTATTAAACCAGACTGACTTTATCTAATCCTGTCAACATTTTTCAAATTTTCCATTATCATGTCTTTATATTAGCATAATAATAAATAATATTCAGCCCTTCTATTCTTCTTGCCTGAGCACATAATCTCACATTTTTCCACATTATATTCCATTTGCTAAATTCTGCCTACTCAGTGTGTCCATAATCTTCTGTAGACTGTGTGTGTCATCTACAAACTTGATGATAGTGGATTTTCTTCTGCCATCCAACCCATCAATATATATTGCACACAATTGTGGCTCTAACACTGATCCCTGTGGCACTCCGCTAGTAACAAGTCACCATCCTGAAAACGCCACCCTTACCCAAACCCTCAGTCTTTAATAGTTGGCCAATCCTCGATCCATGCAATGATACTACCTCCAATATCATGGGCTCTTATCTTATTGAGTAGCCTTCTGTATGGTACCTGATTGAATGCCTTTTGGAAATCCAAATATTATCTTCACTGGTGCCCCTTTATTTATCTCCTCAAAACACTATAATAAATTTGCCCAGGCATGACTTCCCTTTCATGAAGCCATGTTGACTGTGCTTGATAACATATTGGGTTTCTACATGGCCTGATATTCCATAATTTCTAACAGACTAACACTTTCCCAAAGACAGATGTTAAGCGAACTGGCTTAAAATTACCTGCTTTTTTCATCTTCCTCCTTTTAAGATGGGTACTGCTCCTCGTTCTTATTAAAGGAATTAAGGGATATGGTGAGAGCGCGGTTAAGTGGATCTGAGAAAACATCAGCCACAATCTTATTGAATGGCGGAACAGGCTCAAAGGGCTGGACGGCCTACTCCTGCTTCTACTTCTACTTCATATGTTCTTATTGGCAGTTTTCCTCTGGGGCTTTTCCAGAATCTAGAATTCTAGGAAGATGATTACCAGTGCACCCTCTATCCTAGTATCTACTTCTTTTAAAATCCTAGGGAGCAGAGGAGATTTACCAGGATGCTGCCTGGATTGGAGGACTTGTCTTATGAAGAGAGGCTGAATGAGCTTGGGCTTTTCACACTGGAGAGAAGGAGGAAGAGAGGTGACTTGATAGATATGTACAAGGTAATACGAAGCATAATAGAGTAGATAGCCAGAAACTTTTCCCCAGGGCAGAAATGACTGTCATGAGGGGGTCATAATTTTAAGGTGATTGGAGGGAAGTAGGTTCTTTACGCAGAGAATGGTGAGCGCATGGAATGCACTGCCAGTGCTGGTAATAGAGTCAGAGACATTAGGGACATTGAAGCGACTGCTGGACAAGCACATTGACGGCAATAAATTGAGGATTGTGTAGGTTAAGTTGATCTTAAATTAAGATATCATGGACCAAAGGGCTGTTCTATGTTTTAAATCCATCAGGTTTAGAAGACTTAACCCCATTGGTTTCCCTTATACCTTTTCTCTAGCGATATGTTATTTTGTTTATTCTGTCTCTCCTCATTGGGCCCTTTGATTATTTACTATTTTTTAAATGATTTTAATATTTTCTACAATAAAATTGTAACAAAATATTCTTTTAATTCTTCTGCCATTTCTGGATTATTGTTTCCCCAGACTCTCACACTCTCTCTCTGGACCATGTTTACTTTCTTGTTTCCTTTTTATATATTTAAAGTTCTTACTGCCTTATTTTATTTGAAATACAGTCCCTGATTGATAAACATCACTTACAAATGAGATCCCACATTAATACTATACTAATTTTAAACATCGGACATGCAAACATTTTCTCAAACTTACAAATGGCTAGTTTATATTGTATTACATTGTGTTGCGCTGCCATTTGTGTACAAATCAACTTACAAGTATACTCCAGAACGAAACCCAGTTGTAACCCAAGGATTGCCTATACTTGGTAGCTTGCACTCATTTTAATTTTTGCATTTTTTTTGGTTGTCTTCTGTTGTTGTTCAAAACTTTCCATTTATGATTAATCTTTGACACTTGTTTTTATTCAATTCGATATATTCTTAATTTTCTTATTCATCACATTGGCATATCCCCTTCCTCACGTCCGTATTAGTCACTTGGATATATTTCTGATGTGAGTCATTAACTCTCTCTTAAAAGTGCAACATTGTTCCAAAACCATCTTTTCTACTGAACTCCTTTCAGTCCAGTCCAGCCAACTCAGCCCTCATCCCTACGTAATTATCCTCATTTAAGTTTAGCACAATTGTTTCTCACTCTCAAACTGAATGTTAATTTCTGTTATGTATTGTCACTGATCCTCTTACTCTGATCATTTATTAAACCTGCCTCATTATTCATTACCTGATCTAAAAAAGCCAGATCGCTGGTTGGATCTATAACATATAGCTCCAGGAAATTGTCCAAATACATTCTATGAATTCTTCTTGATGGTTACCTTTAGTAATCTGATTTTCCTGATCTCCATGAAGATTACAGTATTGCACTATCTACTGACTTATTCGCTTTCCTGTAGAACAGCTACAGCTAGGGGGTCTACAGACTACTCCCAATGTCCATTCCCTCGTATTAATTCTTCTCTCTATCCATATGGATTCTGCATAATCCAAGATGATGTTATGCTATTGCACCCATCCCAGCTCATTCCAACAAAGTTACCCCACCACCCTTCCCTTTTTACCCGTCCTTTCGCAAAGTCACATATCTTTAAATATCTAGTTCCCAACTTTGATTTCCTTCGAATTGCATCTCCATAATGGCTTTAATATCATACTCATCAACTCTATGCCACTAATTAATTTATTTTGTTCTGAATACTACACACTTTTAAGAGCCAATAATCTGCCTTTTTCCCACTGTTCCCCCATTTCACCCTAATTGCTGCTGTTTTCTTACACTTGTATTGACTGTTCCTTCCTGCCACACTATAGAATTCATTTTCCAAATAGTTGCCCTATGTATCCCCTCTGTTGAGGTCTTTTGCCTCCCCATTAATTAGCTAAGAACCCTCTCTACAGCTTCAGTTATTCAATTCACCTGGACGCTGGTGGCAGCACTATCCAAGTGAAGACCATTCAACTGGAATACGCACCCCAATGTTAATGTTAAAAATCACACAACACCAGGTATAGTCCAACAGGTTTAATTGGAAACACTAGCGTTCGGAGCACTGCTCCTTCATCAGGTGGTTGAGGAGTACAATGTTAATGCCAGTACCCAATGAACTAAAATTCATTCCTCCACACTGATCTTCAACTACACATTTAAAACCTGATGTTATTTACCTGTGCCAATTTGTCCATCCAGAGATTATCTTGGCAATTCTGCTTTGAACTTACTCCAGTTCAAACAGTTCAAAACCCTTCAGCAAAACCTTGTCTCTAGTCCTAACAATGTTGCCAGGAGCAATATGGCCAATGACAACTGGATCCCTCCCTTCACATTACAGGTTGCTCTTCAGCCTTGAAGAGATGTTCTTAAACCTAGCACCAGTCAGGTAATACAGTCTTCATTACTCACGCTCACAAAACAGCATCTATTCCCCTAATTATATTGTCCCTTTCCATTATTACTTTCCTAGGCTGAACTGAACTTGCTTTAATTTAAACACATCCAACAGTAAGGGCATAGCGCAGTAAGTTCATGAAGATTCAGTTTCAGCCAGTTCTTAATTAAGCTGCTCTTTCCTTGCATTCCTTAAATACAGACCATTCTCAGAAACAAATCATGGAATTTACGCAACCGTCATGAATCATTGGTAACTATGGGCATTCTTTTCCACTCCCCAGAGATGGCAGTGGAAACAATGGAGTGAATTGTCCCTCAAGAAAAACTCACCATCTTAGAAATTAAATGCTACGAGAGAAAGTCCACGGGACTTTGTTGTCTTACCAGCAATTCAATGACATTAGTTCACATTATTAGAAAACAAAGGCAACTCATCCCATCATATGTGTTCCTTCCAACTGACAGTACAGTTTTCAGTTAGTCCATTGAATGGAATCTACATATTATAGAAATCGTAGTTTATCAACTGGAAAGAACAAAAAAAAACGAGGATGGCAAATAAAAGACAGAACTTCCAAACAGATTAATTTGTAGAAAGATTTTCCTTATTCTCAAAGGTCACAATTGAAACTCAAACATATTAAATTTATCTGCATTAATCAATTTATATTTTCTGAATACAGAAACCATTTTCCTTTGTAAAAGTTGTTAATCAGTGTAGCACTGTCAATAGCTTCATACTATAAATCTGCACTCACCTTGGAATTGGTTTCACATTCCCAAAAAAAAAGGAGCAATGTCTTTCATTATATCTAAGTTTGATTTAAATATAAAATTCCAAGGAAAATGTATAACCTATTGTATTCACAACTGCAATAATAAAATTCTTTTCCAATAAAAAGGACATAAAAATTGCTACTGCATTATGTTCAGTTTTTATTTCAGAGATTGTTCAAACTATCATTCAGTTTAAGAATGGATAGCAATTCTTCACTAAAAATTATTCTTTTTCAACTGTACTGGATTATATCAATATATCAAAGATGTAAAGGAAACCTTATTGTTATTTTCAAAGTAATAACCTTTAATTACATTCAGTTTCTAGCACTAACAAGAACTATGTAGAACTGCACACAGTCAAAGACTCACAAAGTAATTTGAAAACTAGATCAATCTAGTTTTTGCTCAATTTAGCAAATGGCTGACTAATACAGGACCTATGTGGCAATAAGTACTGGAGTACACAACATATGAAGCTGACTATACGACAGGCTATACTCATAAGAACCTCAGGTTACCAGGTACAAAAATTAAAATATGAAATCTAAGGTTTGCACATGGGCACATGCAACAATTTAAACCATCTTACATCACAATCCAGATTTGAGTATGGGTGATAGAATACTTAGCTTTTCTGTCACTTTATGTATCTGTAATGTGAAACACATTTGTAAAAGGCAAATGGAATTTCTTTGTTATTGTTTATAAAATTATTTTGTCCATCCCAACCAGTTATCATCTGCTTCATCTCTGTCAGCATATGAAGCATGGCTGTTGACTCACCTGTAACTCCTGTAGAAGTTCAGCAGGAGAATTATGACTGCTACACAGTAACATGCAGTGAAAGGAGAACCAAACAACTTAGTGAGAAATCTTGTTCTGTGTTCCCATCGCCCGACCTGTGTGATCAAACAGACATGCCAAAACATCAGACATGCATAAAAAAAGTTAAATATTTAAAGTATAATACAACACATCCACAACATACAGCAAACTGCCAGAGAGAAGGTAACAAATTAGCTTTCACCAACAGACATTTTGGAAATTTATGCATTCCTACTTTATTTCATGTAGTATTTGTTGCACATGCAATTAAACAAGGGAGATGAATTTATAACTTTGTAAAGGTCCAAAGCAGATTGGGTACCTGCTCTATATCAGATCCTCATTAGCAATGAGGCATGGGGCACAGGTGACCCACAGAAAACCAAAAATGTGGACACTACTCTGCTACATCCCAAGAAGGACCAGGATGCTGAAGCATGGAATAGCAGGAGCTTTATTGAGGAGCATAGCTAGACTAAGTAGTTTCCCACCCAAAAAAGGTCAATGATGTCACTTATCTAAAGCTACCTAATTAGTAAAATGTCTGTGGTGTATATTAGCATGGCTAAGAGATGACAGAGTTTGGAAAAGGGTGGCATTCCAGGATGACAACCTGTAACGAGGGGAGTGATACAGCGATCAATGCTGGGGCCAGATTATTTCTGACCATTGCCAGTAATCACTAATGAAGAAAACCGTCGACCCTGGAAATTCTGTATCACTGCTCATGGGTTTTGTGGGTACTGCATGGCTGGTCCTGGAGCAACATCTTCAACAACACATTTCCAGAAGGTGGAACTGATTCTTGACATTGAGATCACTGGCATTCCTTTCTCAGGTTCTTGTTCCATACTTTTCTCTTGCGCTGGGAGTTCTCAAACAATTGTGTCCCCTCATACAGGAGTTTCCTCTAAGTCAGTTTCTCCTGAACAAGGGTCTCACTGTGTTGGCATTTATGTTGCATGTGGAAGCTCTGGAGAGAAGGTTCACCGGGACTTTACCTGGTCTCAAGAGCATTGGCTATGAGGAAAGATTAAAAAGACTAGGATTGTTTTCATTGGAAAGACGGCGGCTGAGAGGAGACCTGATTAAGGTCTACAAATTTATGAGAGGCATAGATAGGGTGAATAGTCAGAGGCTTTTCCCCAGGGCTGAAGTTTCAATTACAATGGGGCACAGATTCAAGGTGAGAGGGGCAAGTTTAAAGGAGCTGTGTGAGGGAAGTTTTTCACACAGAGTGGTAGGAGCCTGGAATGCACTGCTAGAAGAGATGGTGGAAGTAGGCAGATTGGCAACATTGAAGAGGCATTGGATGGTTACATGACTAGGGAGGGAATATAGGATACAGAGTGGATAAGGGCAGAAGGTTTGTTTTTTAGTTTAGTTAAGGCACAATGATTGGCACATGTTTGGCCGGCCCGAGGGCCTATTCCTTTGCTGTACTTCTCTTTTGCTTTGTTCTTTTGCATTTCTGAGTGGATGTCTTTGAAAACACTCCTTTGTCCTCCTCTTGTCCAAGTATCTTGCTTGAGCTGAGCGATGATTTGCTTTTGAGATTCTCTTCTCAAACTGTATCGATGGTACCTATCAAGAGTCTTGGAGATGGCATCTATACGAAGCCACATAGAAGAGTCAAAAGGATGACTGCCTTATATGCAGGAAACTTGGTATCAGCATGGATGTCAACAATTGTTGAAGAGTTCCATCCTTAGCCATCCAAAGGAGTTGCTCAATGATCAGATAGGATGTTGAATCTCTGCTGTCAACCTTAGATGAGAGGTACCTTCTCAAATAGGGAAATGTTCCACAGTTGGAATTTTTCTCTATTGATCTTAATGAGTGTAACTTGACCTGGGATAGTTGGTAAAGGATTTCAGCCTTCTTGAGGTTGAGGCTGAAACCAATTCTTTGATATGCTTCTACAAAGGCATTAAACCAGGCTTGAAGAGACAGCAGAGAGGAAATTGTCATCTACATACTGAAGTTCTACAACTGAGATCAGTATCATTTCCATCTTGGGCTTACACATGTTGAGTCATTGAGATGGATGAATGTTTTCTTGTCCCTCCAATAGACAATGTCCACAGCACTGAGAAGTGTGTTCTTGACATGAAGAAGAATGGCGGTGATGAAGATGGAGAAAAGGATGGATGATGACACATTCCTGCTTGACCCATGTTGACTTCAAAGGATTCTGTCATATTACTATTCATGAATACCACTGCTGACATCTTCACATAGGGGAATCAGAGGATATTCATGAATTTCTCTGAGCAGCCGTCCTTTAACAGGGTCTTCCATAGCACTTACCAACTGACTGAATCCAAAGCCTTGGTCAGGTCAATGAAGACCATGTAATGTGGTTGGTGGTGTTTCTAGCTTTTCTTTTGAAGTTGCTGTGAGCATTATGTCCATAGTTCCATAGTTTAGTTGGAAGCCATACTAGTTTTCAGGAAGGATTTCCTCAGGACTGGGAGAAGGCACCTCATGAGGATTCAGGCAGTCATCTTAACAACAATGGAGAACAGGGAGATTCCTCAGTAGTTTCCACAGTTCACTTTATCTCCTATCTTTATGATGGTGGCAATGGCAGTATCCCTGAGATTGGCACTTATTCCTTGGAGAAAGTGAGGACCGCAGATGCTGGAGATCAGAGTCGAAGAGTGTGGCGCTGGAAAAGCACAGCTGGTCAGGCAGCATCCATCAGGAATTCCTGGTGAAGAGCTTAAACCTGAAACATTGATTCTCCAGCTCTTCGGATGCTGCCTGAGTGGCCAGGGACTTATTCCTTGTCCCAGATTTCATGGAGATTATGGGTAATAGTTCATGGAGATGATGGGTAATAGTTCATGGAGATGATGGGTAAGCTCTGGTCCTCAAAGTTTGAAAATCTCTGCTGAAATCCCATCTATTCCTGCATATTTTCCTTTCTTCCTGTGTCTAATGGATGCTTCAACTTCTAACAAAGGTGGGTGTCTCAGATATCTTTGATGGATAGTCGAGGGATTTCCTCAATCACGTCCTTGTCAGCAGGTTAGGAATGCTCCCCATCAGAAGCGGAGGTTTTTCTTGTCTCTCAAAAAGGTGCCAGCTTTACTTCGCACTGGCTTGAGGCCAAGGGATCTTGTGTTACTGAAGAAATCGTGAACATCACGTTTGTCAGGAAGGAGCAGCTCCTTAGCTTTCTCAGACGACATTGGTTTATGATTTCCCTAGCTCTTCATTGTAACTCCACCTTTGCTGTTTGATGAGTTTTCCTCTTTGCTTCACTGGTGAAAATGCTATGCCAGGCACAGAGAGCTTTCCTCTTCTTGTCGATAGGTCTTAGACGATACCGTCACACTCAGTAAATCGATCTTGGTGTTTCCTTGTCTCGTAGCCAATGCTTTCCTCACACTATAGGATGATAGCTATCCAGCTCATTCCAGATTTCCTTTACCTCTTTAAAATGAATTCCTTGGAGATTCTGGTGAACACATTGTTGGAAGTTCAATAGTCAACTTGGCTCTTAATAAGCTTAACAGTGAGCTTATTTATTTCTTCATCTTCAGGTACTTCTCATGGTGTTCGCCCAGCAGTTGTTTGTACTAGTCATTGCTTTGATAATGAGGACATCCTTTAGGTCTTGGGATCGAATGATGACATAGTCGATCATGTATCAGTGCTCTGATTGTGGATAGTTACAAAAAATCTTGAACTAAGTTTTTTGGTGGAACAGGGTGTTGCAGTGTTGGATGTCCTTTCCAACCCTGATAGTGAATTCTCCAAAGAAGATAATTTTATCTTCCTTAGGGATGCTGGGGAATATGGTAGCGAGAGTGCAGTAGAAACCTTCTTTGGACGATATTTACAATATACACTAATGACCTAGATGGGGAAAGGTGAATGCACTATAGCCACATTTGTGGATGACACAAAAATAGGTGGGAAGGTAAGTGCTGAGGATGACACAAAGAGTATACAGACAGGTATACACTGGCTAAGTGAGTGGGCAAAAACTGGGTGCTGAAGGAACATGATGTGTGAAAATGTGAGGTTACACTTTTGGCAGGAAGAAGAGGGGAACTGAATATTATTTAAATGGAGAACGTCTGTACAAAGTCACAGCGCAGAAGTATTAGAGATCAGAGTCCTTAACCATACAAGCTCAGCAGGTGCTAGGGAATACAAATGCAATGGAGTACACAAAATTGGGGAGGTCTTGCTAATACTGTACTAGGCATGATACAGACCACAGCAGGAATATTATGAACAGTTTTAATTCCCTAATGTGAGGAAAGCTATGTTGGTATTAAAGACAGTCCAGAGAAACAGCATGTACTTTTAAGATCAACAAATCACTTATGGCGAGCAGTACTTTGTGTAAATTGTTTAAAATAAATTCTCAATGTTCATATGAAATGCTATTTTGCATATAATTTAGCTAAAACAACACAATAAAAGTGCTTGAGATAAAATTGGGCATGTTGCCTATTCCAATGTTCATTCTATCTTTACTGCTCATTTCCTCTCCAGATATTTTGGCAGTCTTGAGAAGCAGCCGACATTATTAGAATATTCATAGAACACAGGACATAGAACAGTACAGTACAGGCCCTGCGGCCCTCGATTATGAGCAGACCTTTTGTCCTTAAGACCTTAAGATCAAACTAACCTACATAACCTCTATTCTATTATCATCCATGTCCCCATCCAAGATTCACTTTAGTGTTCCTAATGTATCTGACTCTACTACCATCACTGGCAATGCATTCCACATGCCCACCACTCTCTGTGTAAAGAACCTAACTCTAACATCTCCCTTAAACCTTCTTCCAATCATCTTAAAATTATGCCCGCTTGTAATAGACATTTCCCCATCTTGGGAAAATGTCTTTGGCAATCTACTCAGTCTATGCCTCACATTACCTTGTACACCTCTGTCATCTTTCTTCCTTCTTCTCTCCAGTGTAAAAAGGCCCAGCTCACTCAACCTCGCTTCATAAGACAAACCCTTCAGATCAAGAAGGAACCTGTTAAATCTCCTCTGTACCCTCTCTAAAGCTTCCACATCCTTCCTATAATGTGGCAACTAGAACTGGACACAATTTCCCAAGTGTGGTCTAATCAGGGTTTTATACAGCTACATCATAACCGCACGGCTCTTAAACTCAATCCCCCTTCTAATAAAAACCAGCACACCATACGCTTTCTTAACAACCCTATCAACATGTGTGGCAACGTTGAGGGATCTATGGACATGGACCCCAAGATTCCTCTGTTCTTCCACACTGCCAAGAATCCTGCCTTTAACCCTATATTCTGTATTCAAATTCAACTTTCCAAAATGAATCACTTCACACTTGTAGAACAACGATTGATATTCCAAGAGGCAATAGTATAAATGCTATGTTTTTAGATGAAGATCACATCAGGTTCGCAGAGTTTTGACAGAATGAAGCAAAAAAATAGTATTACCTGGAAGGATGTATCAATAGCATTGTCAGTTTAACTATACAATACTGTCAGGTCATCATCATTTAGAAATGTGATTATATTGCACCTATTTTGTGTTTAAACTGGACTCACCATCATATTCTTCAGGGCTACAACTCCTGCTTAGTCTGTGGTGTCCACTTCATGTGAATACATTTTTTTAGAAGTTCAATAAAACAGCTGTGCCAGAAGAACTCTAGGCACTTTATTCGTAAAGGTACAGGTATCCATGACACAGCTGAACAGGTATTAAGCCTGATTGTGCCTGATGTGTACTTGAAGCCCCCTTTGCAAAATATCTTTGCAGTTGATTGTGACACAGTATTCTTAAGCTTTTTGCAGCTAGTTAGTGACCACTGGAAAGGAAAGTTATTTTTCACTTGCATGATTGCTGAACAGGAATACTCTTCTTAGCTCCAGATTCACTTTTCTCGCTGTTGTTAATCACTGCTTGCCCGGTTTCAATTGCCACCAGACAAGTTTACAAAATTGACTGGCAACTCCTGACAGATTGACTTCTGAGATCACTAAACTCATCAGGGACTGCCTGTCACTCACCAGTAGACTAATTTTACCTGGTCTACCAGCAACATTTTTACACATCACAACTTTTTCTAGAAGCTTTGAAGCAACGATTTTGCTAACTTAATGGAATTTAAGTCATTAGAAATTAGTTAAGTAGAATGCTGTTAAACAGCACTAGAAGGCTGTTGTTCTAAAATTGTGTTGTGTGGAGGTTTTATTCTTTTACTCACATATTTTATATTGCAGACCTGACACCAAACAACTTTCTGTCAATTCATTTCAATTCATTATGAAAAGATCATGAAAATATGTCCATGATTTTCTCATAGGAACAGCAGATGGATGAGATTCTTTGTGGGTGGAGCAAACATGCCACAGTATTTATTTATTTATTTAGCCACGGTATTCTTTATTATATTTTATAACTGCACACAGCTGTTTTCAACATAATTTTAGATACCATAATTGTAATGATTAGTAATACATCATTGTAGAAATAAACACACATATAAGCTATTCATCATGTTTTTCAAGAATGTGTCAAAATACTTCTGCATTAATGATTTGGATTTTAGTGTCATGGATATTTTACAGTAAAAATACAATTAAATAGAGTGAAAAGCTTTCAACTGTCCCCACAAAATGGCACTATTTGAATATTTAAGAATATGGAAAAAAGGATCTCGCTTGGCCAGAAGGGAGTTTTTGTTTTCTTTTATGTTGAAGTTAATACATACATGAGTGAACAATAAAAAAGCATGCGCATCTGTCAGAAATAGCGAATGATTTTCCAAATTTGAATATGCTACGACCAGGTTGTTTTGGAGTATCACAGTCTAATGAACCGCTGGATTGCTTTGGAAGAGGAACAGTTCAATGCTAATTTCTTCTTTATGCAAAGCTCAAGATTCCATGAGTGTTTTTATCTGTTAATATATCTCTCAATTAAGATGACATCAATCAACTTGCAACACAAATGCAAAGAGGAAAATTGATAATCTTCAGAGAAAAGATAACACAGGGAAATAAACTACGTTCACCGGGACCCAGGTTCGATTCCACCCTTGGGAGACTGACTGTGTGGAGTTTGCAACTTCTTTCCGTGTCTGTGTGGTTTCCTCCAGGTGCTGCAGTTTCCTCCCACAGTCCAAAGATGCACAGGTTAGGTGGATTGGCTATGCTAAATTACCATAGTGTTCAGGGATGTGTAGATTAGGTTCGTTAGCCATGGGAAATGCAGGGTTACAGGGAAAGAGCATAGGGATGGGTCTGGGTGCGTTGTTCTTCGGAGGTTCGGTGTGGACTTGTTGATGCTGTTTCCACACTGTAAGATTCTATACTATTCTCTCTTGTTTCCCAACAAAAGTCCAGATATAACAAGACAGTCTACTAGTCCTGAGCCAGCTCATCACCGTCAACGACGCCTGCTCATAGAAGTAATAAACACCTTGAGAGTAGGGATTTGATATATCCATAAGACAACTAGCCAAACAGTGAGAAGGTGAATAGAAAAGGTGGGTGGCGTAGAAAGGAATAGTAGAGAAGGAATTCATTTGGTATGTTTATGGACACTGAAAGGATCCTAGGAAATAAATGGAAACAGTAATACAACAGGGGCGACAGGGGCAACGGGGAGGGTGGGGGGGAGGGGGGGGGGGCGGGGGTGAAGGGACAAGAAAGACTGATAACTGCATATTTAGAATAGGGATCAAAATTGAATATGGCTGGGAAGGGATAAATAGAAGGTGAATTGAATAAGAAGTTGTGCCAGGGTAAGATGGGCACGAAGATCTGAATTGAAGTGGGTTCAAACATAAGGGCAGGAATATGCAGGGGAGTGGTGAACGGGCCGATAAAAGCCTAGCGGGATGGGGAGGTGAAATAGGACACGATGGATGCAAGAAGGTCAAGGCCATTTACAGTACAATGATGCAGTGGGGAGCTGGGAAAAGTCTTTAAGAGAATGTGCAGTGCAAACTGGAGGGGGCCCCCTAATTGGTTATACAATTTCCTGCACATCGCAACACACATGTCTAAGGGAACCAAAAAAGAGCCTTTTTGAGGAGGTGACCAAGCATGTGGATGAGGGTAGAGCAGTGGATGCAGTGTACATGGATTTTAGTAAGGCATTTGATAAGGTTCCTCATGGTAGGCTTATGCGGAAAGTCAGGAAGCATGGGATAGAGGGAAATTTGGCCAGTTGGAGAGAAAACTGGCTAACCGGTTGAAGTCAGAGAGTGGCGGTAGATGGTAAATATTCAGCCTGGAGCCCAGTTACAAGTGGAGTTCCGCAGGGATCAGTTCTAGGTCCTCTGCTGTTTGTAATTTTTATTAATGACTTGGAAGAGGGAGTCGAAGGGTGGGTCAGCAAATTTGCAGATGATACGAAGATTGGTGGAGTTGTGGATAGTGAGGAGGGCTGTTGTCGGCTGCAAAGGGACTTAGATATGATGCAGAGCTGGGCTGAGGAGTGGCAGATGGAGTTCAACCCTGTCAAGTGTGAGGTTGTCCATTTTGGAAGGACAAATAAGAATGCGGAATACAGGGTTAACAGTAGGGTTCTTAGTAAGGTGGAGGAGCAGAGGGATCTTGGGGTCTATGTTCATAGATCTTTGAAAGTTGCCACTCAGGTGGATAGAGTTGTAAGAAGGCCTATGGTGTATTAGCGTTCATTAGCAGAGGGATTGAATTCAAGAGTTGTGGAGTGATGTTGCAGCTGTACAGGACCTTGGTTAGGCCACATTTGGAATACTGTGTGCAGTTCTGGTCGCCTCACTTTAGGAATGATGTGGAAGCTTTGGAGAGGGTGCAGAGAAGATTTACCAGGATGTTGCCCGGAATGGAGAATAGGTCGTACGAGGATAGATTGAGAGTGCTAGGCCTTTTCTCATTGGAATGGTGAAGGATGAGGGGTGACTTGATAGAAGATGATCAGAGGAATAGATAGAGTAGACAGTCAGAAACTTGTTCCCCGGGTACAACAGTGTGTTACAAGGGGACATAAATTTAAGGCGAAGGGTGGAAGGTATAGGGGAGATGTCAGGGGTGGGTTCTTTACCCAGAAAGTGTTGGGGGCATGGAATGCACTGCCTGTGGGAGTGGCAGAGTCAGAATCATTGGCGATGTTTAAGCGGCAATTGGATAGGTACATGGATGGATGCTTAAGCTAGGACAAATGTTCGGCACAACATCGTGGGCCGAAGGGCCTGTTCTGTGCTGTATTGTTCTATGTTCTATGAAACACTCTTGCACGAGCATACAAGGCTTTTGCATTGCAGACAAGCACCAACAGCAGAATAAAGGTGAATAAGCTCTTAAATTTGCAAACAGTCATGTCCCAACCATTTCTTATTATCATTAAGCTTTGACAAAAAGGGCACCTAAGAATCACAGGTGAGCCAGTGGCGTTGGATCATTTTACAATCAGCCATGCAGCAGCATTCACAGGACCATATGAAAGTTAAAGACAACAAACATGAAACTAATATACAAGATGTTCATTCCAAGGTTGTAGGGATGAATAGCAGGAGATAATGCAAGGCAATGAGAGTCATGTGTGCCAATTACCATGTGGAAAGTATTGAAAATTTCACATCCACAAATATCTTGCAAATGGCAGGATCAGAAGGAAGTCATGGGTCGTTGAGATGCACCTCACTATGTAAGGATGGCTGTACAAAAAATTTTCACTCAACATATAAGCACTCTGATAAGGGCTAAAAGGTTGCATTGAACATGTTAAAATCTCAAATGGTAAGCATAAATTGCATTCCTGATATTTCTTCACAGATCAATACTTCCATGATAAATAATAGATCCATTTAATGCTGCATGGTTTCAGCTTTGCTATGATTGAGACAGAGGAGGAAAAAAAGGAGAAAGAACAACAACAGAAACCGAGAAATGAGGCTCAGAGGGCTACAACTGTGGACAAGCAAGTAGTACATGAAGAGGAGAGTTAAAAATCACACACCAGGTTATAGTCTAACAGGTTTAATTGGAAGCACTAGCACTAGCAGCGCTGCTCCCTCATTAGGTGGTTGTGGAGTACACAATTGTGAGGCACAGAATTTACAGCAAAAGTTTACAGTGTGATGTAACTGAAAAATACCTTGATTGTTTGTCATGTCTCTCATCTGTTAAAATGACCATGTTAGTTTCATTTCTTTCATATGTAAATCACAAAACTTTTTTAGAAGTTACATTCTCAGGTTAACTTTAACAAATGGTGTCAGCCCAGATAATGTGTTGAAGGTGTTAGCCTCCTGTGTGCTATTGTCTGTGCCATAATGTTTGGACTTATTCTAAACTAAAAAATGAATTAATTGAGTCTTATATGGATTCATGCAGTTTTTAAGCAAAGTGCAATGTAACTCTGCAAATACAAATTCACCCCACAAATGTATGTCTGTGTCTGTCTGTCTGGGGTGGGGTTTAAGCGTCTGTGAGAGAGTGTGTGTGTGTAAACGGGTCTAAGTCTGTGAGAAGGTGCATGAGAGCGTGTGTATGTTTGGGTAGGGGGTGTTGTGTGAGAGCATATGTGTGTGTGTGTACGCAAAGGGTTCTAAGTCTGTGAGAGGGTGCATGTGGGAATGTGTCTCTCTGTAGCAGTGTGTGTGTGTGTGTGTGTGTGTGTGTGTGTGTGTGTGTGTGTATGTATGTCTGTGTATAGGCATGCCTGTGTGCGCGCACGTGTGTATAGTGCAATGGTGGTCATTGTAGTATTACATGAACCCAAGGTCGCGGTTGAGGCTCTCCGTATGGGTACTGAAATTAGCTATCAGCCTCTGCTCGGCCAGTTTTCGCTGTTGCCTGTCCCCAAGTCCGCCTTGGAGGATGATCATCTGAAGGTCCGAGGTACAATGTCCTGGACAACTAAAGTGTTCTCTAACTTGGAGGGAACACTCCTGTCTGTTGATTTTTGTGAGATGCCCATTAATCTGTTTCCATTGCCTCTGCTCAATTTCACCAATGTACCATGCTTCAGAGCATCCTTGTCTGTAGCGTATGACTTAGACAATGTTGGCTGAGTTGCACGAGTACTGTCACGTACATGGTGGGAGGTGTCCCTCCGGGTAATGGTGGTATCCACATCCACACTCTGACAGGTCTTGCAGCGCCCACCTTGACAGGGTTGTATGGAAATCATGAAGAGAAGAGCCATGGTCTTAGGCACCATTGACAATTCAACCAAGAAAAGGTGTACATAAGATACTGTACTTGCCTTTGAATCAGTGAATGACAGGGCCAGAGGCATTTTCATATGACCAGAGAAGCCTTCTCCTACAACTGCTACTTCCTGGAAGTGGATCTGCAGCTGTGCAGATTGCTATGCCTATGGGCATGAAGATAATAATGGTATTGAATTTCCTCACCAACAGCCTCTTTGAAACTTCAAATAGGTGTGACATCTCCCAGTTGCAGCTCACAAGTGATGCCTTTTATAGGAATGAAATACAGTTTCTCCAGTTCACCAAAAACCAAGACAGACAAGATATTCCATGCCCAGCCATGGGAATGGCAACCATCATAGGGTTCTGTACTATACATATGTGGTGTTAACAACTGGTATCAGAATCTGAACAAGAGATTTGACTCCCTCGAAGTCCAGCTCATTTGTGACCACAGACAACAATTCTTGAAGGTGTGCACTCACTATCTAGGGAGCTGTGGTGATGCACAACTCAGCTTTCTCAAATGTTTGCCACCAATCCCCTCTTATCATCTCCTAGCAGGGTGATGGGTGGCAAGGGATAACCCCAAAAGGCAAGGTCAATGACCCTAGTGCACATACTCAGACTGAAGTTGAACTATGCTACAGTATTGACCATGCGTGCACCATGGCCATTGTGATAGAGTCATAGAGATGTACAGCATGGAAACAGACCCTTCAGTCCAACCTGTCCATGCTGACCAGATATCCCAACCCAATCTAGTCCCACCTGCCAGCAGCCAGCCCATATCCCTCCAAATCCTTCCTATTCATATACCCATCCAAATGCCCCTTAAATGTTGCAATTGTACCAGCCTCCACCACTTCCTCTGGAAGCTCACTCCATACACGTACCACCCACTGCGTGAAACAGTTGCCCCTTAGGTCTCTTTTATATCTTTCCCCTCTCACCCTAAACCTATGCCCTCTAGTTCTGGACTCCCCCACCCCAGGGAAAAGACTTTTCTATTTATCCTATCCATGCCCCTCATAATTTTGTAAACCTCTATAAGGTCACCCCTCAGCCTCCAACGCTGCAGGGAAAACAGCCCCAGCCTGTTCAGCCTCTCCCTGTAGCTCAAATCCTCCAACCCGGGCAACATCCTTGTAAATCTTTTCTGAACCCTTTCAAGTTTCACAACATCTTTCTGATAGGAAGGAGACCAGAATTGCATGCAATATTCCAATAGTGGCCTGACCAATGTCTTGTACAGCCACAACATGACCTCCCAACTCCTGTACTCAATACTCTGACCAATAAAGGAAAGCATACCAAACGCCTTCTTCACTATCCTATCTACCTGCGACTCCACTTTCAAGGAGCTATAAACCTGCACTCCAAGATCTCTTTGTTCAGCAACACTCCCTAGGACCTTACCATTAATTGTATAAGTCCTACTAAGATTTGCTTTCCCAAAATGCAGCACTTCGCATTTATCTGAATTAAACTCCATCTGCCACTTCTCAGCCCATTGGCCTATCTGATCCAGATCCTGTTGTAATCTGAGGTAACCCTCTTCTCTGTCCAATTTTAGTGTCATCTGCAAACTTACTAACTGTACCTCTTATGTTTGCATCCAAATCATTTACGTAAATGACAAAAATTAGAGGACCCAGCACCAATCCTTGTGGCAGTCCACTGTTCAGAGGCCTCCAGTCTGAAAAACAACCACCACCCTCTTCTACCTTTGAGCCAGTTCTGTATCCAAATGGCTAGCATGAGATCTAACCTTGCTAATCAGTCTCCCAAGGGGAACCTTGTCGAACGCCTGACTCAAGTCCATATAGATCATATCTACTGCTCTGCCCTCATCAAACTTCTTTGTTACTTCTTCAAAAAACTCAATCAAGTTTGTGAGACATGATTTCACACGCACAAAGCCATGTTGACTATCCCGAATCAGTGCAGGTCAGGCAGCATCCAAGGAGCAGGAGAATCGACGTTTCGGGCATGAGCCCTTCTTCAGGAATTTGAAACTTTCGAAAGTTCTTGCCTAATACCGTCAAAACTGGCCTTTCTCCAATTTAAAACTTCAACTTTTAGATCTGGTCTATCCTTTTCCATCACTATTTTAAAACGAATAGAATTATGGTGGCTAGCCCCAAAGTGCTCCCCCACTGACACCTCAGTCACCTGCCCTGCTTTATTTCCCAAGAGTAGGTCGTTTTGCACCTTCTTTAGTTGGTACATCCACATACTGAATCAGAAAATTGTCTTGTACGCATTTAAGAAATTCCTCTCCATCTGAACCTTTAACACTATGGCAGTCCCAGTCGATGTTTGGAAAGTTAAAATCCCCTACCATAACTACCCTATTATTCTTACAGATCACTGAGATCTCCTTACAAGTTTGTTTCTCAATTTCCCTCTGACTATTGGAGGGTCTATAATACAGTCCCAATAAGGTGATCATCCCTTTCTTATTTCTCAGTTCCACCCAAATAACTTCCCTGGATGTATTTCCGGGAATGTCCTCCCTCAGCACAGCTGTAATGCTATCCCTTATCAAAAACTCCATTCCCTCTCCTCTCTTGCCTCCCTTTCTATCCTTCCTGCATCATTTGTATCCTGAAACATTAAGCTGCCAGTCCTGCCCATCCCTGAGCCATGTTTCTGTAACTGATATGATATCCCAGTCCCATGTTCCTCACCATGCCCTGAGTTCATCTGCCTTCCCTGTTAGGCCCCTTGCATTGAAATAAATGCAGTTTATTAGTCCTACCTTGTCCCTGCCTGCCCTGTTTGACTCACTTCTGTTCTGAACTGTACCAGTCTCAGATTGATCTCTTTCCTCACTATCTCCCTGGGTCCCACCCCCCCACCTTACTAGTTTAAATCCTCCCAAGCAGTTCTAGCAAATTTCCTTGCCAGTATGTTAGTCCCCTTCTAATTTAGGTGCTATCTGTCCTTCTTGTACAGGTCACGTCTACCTCAAAAGAGATTCCAATGATCCAAAAATATGAACCCTTCTCCCATGCACCAGCTCCTCAGCCATGCATTCACCTGCTCTATCCTCCTATTCCTGCCCTCAGTAGC
Organism: Chiloscyllium plagiosum; assembly: GCF_037043375.1. Lineage (NCBI taxonomy): Eukaryota > Metazoa > Chordata > Chondrichthyes > Orectolobiformes > Hemiscylliidae > Chiloscyllium > Chiloscyllium plagiosum. The sequence goes on along the minus strand of NW_028270158.1, from coordinate 64,096,947 downwards.
TCGTAGCATGGGGAGTAATCTAGATATTACTACCCTTGAGGACCTCCTTTTTTAAATTCCTGCCTAACTTTCTGTAATCTCCCTTCAGAATCTCAAGTTTTCCCTTCCTATATCGTTGGTTCCAATATGGACAATGACCTCCTGCTGACCCTTCTCCCCCGTGAGAACATTCTGCACCCTCTCTGAGACATCCTTGATCCTGGCACCAGGGAAACAACACACCATTCTGTTTTTCTCTGCTGGCCACAGAAACGTCTGTCGGTACCTCGGACTACAGAATCCCCTAACACAATCCATCTCTTGGAAGCCGACGTGCCCCTTATTGCATTAGAGCCAGTCTCAATACCAGAAACTTGGCTGCTCGTGCTACATTCCCTTGAGAAGCCATCACCCCCTACATTTTCCAAAACAGCATGCCTGTTTGAAATAGGTATATCCACAAAAGACTCCTGCCCTCAGTGCCTACCTCTCTTACCCTTGCTGGAGTTAACCGATCTATGTGACTGTATCTGAGACTTTCCCCCCTTCCAAAACTGCCATCCATCCCATATCGTTGTTGTTGCAAATTCCTCATCGCTTCTATCTGTCTCTCCAACTGATCCACTCAATCTGATAAGATTCGCATTCAACAGCATTTAAGGCAGATATAATCCGCAGTAACCCTTAAACTCTCTTTAAATTCCCACATCTGACAAGAAGTACATACCACTGCAAAGGCCATTTTTACAATCTACAGACCCAGAAAATAACACCGTCTTATTCCTCTACTGCACCAGGTTAAATTATTAGCTATGGCTTATATTTTAAGTTTAATCAAGAGACTTATCTCCAAAAACAGATAATCAAGAAATAACCCACCGTACTCACTAATACAGCCTTTCTCTTGGACAAATTTAAAACAACAATTAACTTATCTGATTCTGTGCTGTGAACTTCGCCCAAACCGGTTCCTCCAAGATTAATTGTGAAATTCACTGTTTGTTAATTTTCCCAGATGCACTCCGATGTCCAGTGACACATGAATTCAAAAACATCAAAGGCAGTAACTATGCAGGTTCTCTCTCTCTCTCTCGCCTGCACTTTCCTCACCATGTGCTTCCTTTGTCTGGTCTTCTCCCTTTTAAAACTGCTGTTGTTCTGACTTTTTTTTCCCCAAAGTTCCAAAACAATGCAACAGTATATAAAACAGTAATTGCTGCTCCTGGAATTCAAGGAAATCAGCTCCAGCACCTAAAATACCTCAAAAAAAAAGGAGCAGCTCTTACTGCCAGAAATTTTTCCCGTCCTCCATCTTGGATTACCCAGAATCCAATGTAAATAAATAAATATTTACAAATTATAAGTCAATCTGAAATTAAAAACTAATACAAGTAATTATCGATTGTCCTAAAGCACCATCTGGTTCACTCATGTTCTTTAGGGAAGAAAAGCTATCATCCCTACCCAATCTGTCCTACACATAATTTTTGAAATAGTAACAAAGAGGATTGATGAGGGAAGAATGGTGGATATGATCTATATGGACTTCTGTAAGGTGTTCGACAAGGTTCCTCATGGTAAACTCGTTAGTCAGGTTAGATCTCATGGAATACAGGGAGAACTAGCCATTTGGATACAGAACTGGCTCAAAGGTAGAAGACAGAGGGTGGTGGTAGAGAGGTGCTTTTCAGACTGGAGGCCTGTGATCAGTTTTGTGCCACAAGGGTTGGTGTTTTGTCCACTACTTTTCATCATTTATATAAATGATTTTGATGTGAACATAGAAGGTATTGTTGGTAAGTTTGCAGATGACACCAAAATTGGAGGTGTAGTGCACAGCAAAGAAGGTTACCTCAGAGTACAATGGGATCTTGATCAGATGGGCCAATGGGCTGAGGAGTGGCAGACAGAGTTTAATTTAGATAAATGTGAGGTGCTGTATTTTGGAAAATCAAATCAGAATAGGACTTATTCACTTAATGGTAAGATCCTGAGGAATGTTACTGAACAAAGACCTTAGAGTGCAAGTTCATAGCTCCTTGAAAGTAGAGTCGCAGGTAGATAGGATAGTGAAGAAGGCGTTTGCTATCCTATCCTTTATTGGTCAGACCATTGAGTATAGGAGGTAAAAACAATGACTACAGACGCTGGAAACCAGATTCTGGATCAGTGGTGCTGGAAGAGCACAGCAATTCAGGCAGCATCTGACGAGCAGCAAAATCGACGTTTCGGGCAAAAGCCCTTCATCAGGAATAAAGGCAGAGAGCCTGAAGCGTGGAGAGATAAGCTAGAGGAGGGTGGGGGTGGGGAGAAAGTAGCATAGAGTACCTGGGAGTTGCAGTGGGAGAGGGACTCCCTGAAATTCTTGTAGAGAGAGGAGGAAAACTTCTTCAAGGCAGGCATCCTTGCAAGAGGATTCGCAGTAGGGTTAAAATCAACGAGGTAAAAACAATGACTGCAGATGCCGGAAACCAGATCCATTGAGTATAGGAGTTGAGAGGTCAAGTTGCAACTGTATAAGACATTGGTTAGGCCACTTTTGGAATACTGCATGCAATTCTGGTCTCCCTTCTATCGGAAGTACATTGTGAAACTTGAAAAGGTTCAGAAAGGATTTGCAAGGATGTTGCCAGCATTGGAGGATTTGAACAATGGCAAGAGGTTGAAGAGGCTGGGGCTTTTTTCCCTGGAGCGTCGGAGGCTGAGGGATGACCTTACAGAGGTTTATAAAATCATGAGGGAAATAGACAGGATAAATAATCAAGGTCTTTTCCCTGGGTTGGGGGAGTCCAAGACTAGAGGGCATAGGTTTACGGCGAGAGGGAAAAGATATAAAAGGAACCTCAGGGGCAACCTTTTCACACAGAGCGTGGTGCATGTATGGAATGAGCTGCCAGAGGAAGTGGTGGAGGCTGGTACAATTACAGCATTTAAAAGACATCTGGATGGATATATGAATAGGGAGGGTTTAGAGGGATGTGGGCCAAGTGCTGGCAAATGGGACTAGATTAGGTTGGGATATCTGGTCGGCATGGACAAGTTGGACCGAAGGGTGTGTTTCCATACTGTACATGTCAATGACTCTATATAACACCTAACCCACAGCAATATGGTTGACTCTTAACTGATCCCTGCAATGCCCTAAGAAGCTACTCATATAAAGGGCAATTAGGGATGGGCAACAAATGCTGGACTTGCCAGTGATGCCCACTTCCCATGAAATAAAGATTTTAAAAAGTGTTGAGGCAGTCAGCACTGATGCTGAAGAAGCCAGGATAATAATCAGACAAACTCTGAAAATCTGATTTCATGCCAAATGACTTTGCACGAAAATGCTTGGAAACTCAGAAGTATAAGCTAATTCTGCATCAGAGGTGTCCTTGCCTCAGGCAATTCAGGTTTCTTAAATGTTCTACTTTGTCAAAGATTGGAAATAAATTTGCTCCCTTTGCACCAACTACCACCTGCTCAGTTTTCTGGCCGAATTATCATTATGGAGCCCTGCAAGTTTAAATAGGAGTCTCAGTTGAATGCCTCAAACCTTCAGGTGGACGAGGCATCTGTCTAGCACTGAGAAGTAGAGAGGTACACGATGCTAATTCATTGCTAAAACCAAAAGATGTAGCTTAACTTCCTGCTTTCTGAAGGGCTTACTCCACCCAAAGAATAAAGTGCCTCAGCACTCTTCGCACTGCTGAACATGATGCGTATATGTAGGTTGATCACCACATCTTAAGGTAGCCTACAGAGAAAACAAAAGTCAGAATTCTTTAAAAAATTACCAGCAAAATGTAAAGTAACTTCAATGTTGCAAATCTTTCGTTTGTCATTGCTATAGTTTGATGCACCTCGGCAGCTACAGCTGCATTCAAAAAAGCATTCAAAGGATCTTGATCAGATGGGCCAATGGGCTGAGAAGTGGCAGATGGAGTTTAATTTAGATAAATGTGAGGTGCTGCATTTTGGGAAAGCAAATCTTAGCAGGACTTATACACTTAATGGTAAGGTCCTCGGGAGTGTTGCTAAACAAAGAGACCTTGGAGTGCAAGTTCATAGCTTCTTGAAAGTGGAGTCGCAGGTAGATAGGATAGTGAAATAGGCATTTGGTATGCTTTCCTTTATTGGTCAGAGTATTGAGTACAGGAGTTGGGAGGTCATGTTGCGGTTGTACAGGACATTGGTCAGGCCACTTTTGGAATATTGTACGCAATTCTGGTCTCCTTCCAATTGAAAGGATGTTATGAAATTTGAAAGGGTTCAGAAAAGATTTACAAGAGTGTTGCCAGGATTGGAGGATTTGAGCTATAGGGTGAGGTGGAATAGACTGGGGCAGTTTTCCCTGGAACGTTGGAGGCTGACGGGTGACCTTATAAATGTTTACAAATTCATGAGGGGCATGGATAGGATAGGATAAATAGACAAAGTCTTTTCCCTGGGGTGAGGGGGGGGGGGGGGGGGGGGGAAGAGTCCAGAACTAGAGGGCATAGGTTTAGGGTGAGAGGGGAAGGATATAAAAGAGACCTAAGGAGCAACGTTTTCACTCAGAGGGTGGTACGTGTATAGATTGAGCTGCCAGAGGAAGTGGAGGAGGCTGGTACAATTGCAACATTTAAATGGCATCTGGATGGCTTTATGATTGGGAAGGGTTTGGAGGGAAATGGGCCAGGTGCTGGTAGGTGGGACTAGATTGGGTTGGAATATCAGGGTCAGCACGGACAAGTTGGACCGAAGGGTCTGCTTCCGTACTGTACATCTCTACGACTCTATGCATGCTGACTACCTTGCTGCACTGCATCGCGTAAATTTGATGGAAATCCTGTGTTGGACTTGGAATAGAAGACTTTGACTGTCTGAGAATTTACTGCATAGGTGCAGGTGCGATCTCCTCTGCCCGAAATTATGGGTCCCTGACAGAGGAAAGGTAGTGGTGCAGAGCACCTTTGAAGTGTTCTGAGATGGATATCAGGGTGCCAGCCTTGCATTTTACACTAACAGGAACATACTGTTTCTGGACTCTTGTTATCTCATTTCTGAAGGCTTCCCACTTTCCAGCCATCCCTTTACCTGCGAATTAGTTGAGGTCCACTAATGTTCCTAGGTTGCAGAGATTAAAGTGCTACTTGTTGCCTTTTTAAAAATACAATCTGCAGCTCTTGTCAGGGGGCTGTTCTTCCTGTCTGTACACCTCCAAAGGCTGGTGTTTTACCTGAGAAATGGAATGAGGAGCATAGATGCTGGGCAAGTCCCTGATGGTTTTACATCCATCTCCACGCTTAGTTACAAAAAAACAAAATTCCATACCATATACAATAAAACAAGGTCAAGTAACTGACCAGAAATTCAGCAGTATTTATTCAGTAACATACATTAGATTAGATTAGATTAGATTAGATTACTTTACAGTGTGGAAACAGGCCCTTCGGCCCAACAAGTCCACACCGCCCCGCCGAAGCGCAAACCACCCATACATTTACCCCTTACCTAACACAATGGTCAATTTAGCATGGCCAATTCACCTGACCTGCACATCTTTGGCCTGTGGGAGGAAACCGGAGCACCAGGAGGAAACCCACGCAGACACGGGGAGAATGTGCAAACTCCACACAGTCAGTTGCCTGAGGTGGGAATTGAACCCGGATCTCTGGCGCTGCGAGGCAGCAGTGCTAACCACTGTGCCACCGTGCCGCCCACAAGATTACATCTTCCAAGATTAGCCTACATCATGCTATAACTCTTGCTGCTGAGTCAAAAGGTTTTGGATTCTAGCATCTTGATTCTGGGCTGACACTTCGAGTGCAATGCTGTTGTTAAATTGCGATCTTGTTTATCCACTTGTCTGGAGATGAGATTCGATTGCATTATTCAACAAATTCTTCTGAGGTCCTGTCAACATTTATCCCTTAATCAACATCACCAATAAAAAGCATATAATCTCGCTGTTTATCATATTGTTACCATGGGATATATGCAAAAACAGGCTGTTATAATGCCCACAATTGCAGCATTCTGTACAACAAATAATTCCAAGGTGGTGAAACACTTCAAGATCGCCCAAGCTCATGAAAAGAGTTATTGAAACAGAAAATGCTCAGGAATATTTTGTTTCACTCATGCTCCAAAAGATGTAGAACAGGTACAAAGGCATCAAAGGTGGCCCTAGAGAAGTTTACAAAGTGCGTGCGTGTGTGTGTTTGTGACATGCACCATGGATTGGCAGTGGGGGGAGAAAGCAATTAGGAGAGCAGGGAAGGGATATGAGAAAATATTGATGGGCAAGATTAGGGAGAGTCCCAAAATATTCCACAAGTTTGTTAAGGGGAACTGAATAATCATAAGAGTAGGCCTTATTAAGAACCAAGAGGGCAGTCTGTGCATGTAGTCAGAGGACACTGGTAGAATGTTAGTTGAGTTTCTCACTTACGTCTTTACTTTGGAGGAGGAGGATGCAATGTGGAGCATTGAGAAGCTGGACTGTGAGGTTCTTGAACAGGTACAAGAAACAAAGATGTTATGGCAGATTTTAAAAATGGACAAATCTATAAAACAATGAGAAATACAAACAGTAGTAGGCAACTCGACCCATTGAGTCTGCTCTGGCATTCAATGGGATCATGGCTGATCTGACATTCCTCATACCTACTTCCCTGACTCTTATTCAGATCTCGACTCCCCTACCGAACACGCACCTATCTTTCTGACCTTTCAATATACAAAAGGATTCCGCCCTCCATAGCTCTCTGTGGCAAAGAATTCCAAAGACTCACAAACCCATGGTGTAAAAATTCCTCTTTATCTCCATCTTAAATTGGCACCCTTTTATTTGGAGATTATGCCTTTGGTCGTAGACTCTCCCATAAGGTAAAACATCCTCTCAGCATTTACTCTGTCAAACTCCCTTTAAGAATCCTACATGTTTTACAGTGATCATCTCTCACTCTTGTAAATTCCAATGAGTAGGATCTCAAACTGTTTGATCCGGATGAGTTATATCCCATGCTGCTGTGGGAGCTGAGGGAAGAAATTACTGTCTTTTCGGTGTCTTTTTGGCAAGGAAGTTTGCAGTACTTATCTGGTCTGGACTCCAGACCACACCACTGACCTTCAAAATTGCCTATTACATCACTTAGTTTAAGGGTAGGGAGGGATAAGTCAAGAAATGCTTGCAGAGGTGCCCTCATCTCATTAGAAAATAACTAACAAAATAAATGGTGAAGCTCCAATTTTCTTTCCATCACGTTTGATCAGGAATCCCTCCCACTCTAACTGCCTGTCATTTGTATGTGTTAAGCAAGTTCTGCATTATGAACACATTTTCGTTGGCCATCAAGTCCTGGAACGGAATTTAAACTCGAAGCTTTTGTCTCGGGGGCAACGAGAGGAGGCCTAGAGGCATCTTCAACATTGTGCTCAGTAGCATGGTGGTCCAGACTAGGATTCCCACAACCCGAGATTCGGCAGCTTCAATGTCGGCTTTCTGCTGACATTCTAGGTGAAGAATGTGGTTCCTGACTTTTCCTTAACCTTGGGTGCACATGAACCGTGACAAATACAGACTTTGTCTTCATCTTTTTATATAGGATCTCTGTAAATAAGAGAGGTGTCAGAGTGTTGCGACTTAAGGAGATTGGGTGCTGAGATGATAGTGTTGTGCCAGGTTATGAGAGTTTTTAAAAAAGTGGGCGGCATGGTGGCTAGCACTGCTGCCGCACAGCGCCAGAGACCTGGGTTCAATTCTCGCCTCAGGCGACTCTTTGTGTGGAGTTTGCACATTCTCCCGGTGTCGTGGGTTTCCTCCGGGTGCTCCGGTTTCCTCCCACAATCCAAAAAATGTGCAGGTTAGGTGAATTGGCCATGCTAAATTGCCCGTAGTGTTAGGTGAAGGGGTAAATATAGGGGAATGGGTCTGGGTGGGTTGCGCTTCGGCGGGTCGATGTGGATTTGTTGGGCTGAAGGGCCTATTTCCACGCTCTAAGCAATTAAGTAATCTAAGCATTTTTCACTGTATTTTTGCTAAAATACAGTGACAATAAATTGCGACATAAGACCTTGCATGCTACCACTAACATAATTCAATACAGTAAAATAGCAAAAAGAATTTGTGAATAACTAGCAACACATTCAGATAGATTATGTGAAAATGTATATTAATATTTATTATAATTAATTTGGCAATTGTGAGAATTAAGACAAATGTTTTGTGGAAACCCAAATGCAATTAGTAGATACAGCTTTAAAGCTTTTAAGTCAGTAAATATTGACATAAATCTTTTCTACTAACATACATCACTTTGGCAGAATAAGGCACAGCAAAAGCCATGGTTAGTCATGAAAAAAATTTAAAAGTGTTACTCAGAGATTTTATACTGTACTCATGTTTTTAAGACATAACAAGACTTTTTTTGAGAAATAGTTTCTCAAAGCAAAAAAGAACAATATGCTTCTTCTCAAGTTCTGTATAAACCCTGTTCTGTGAAAGTAATCAAATAAAACATAAAACTAAAAAAAACTAGAGACATTTCAGGAAAATGACATTAGCATTGGGAAGTAGAGCAAAGTTTTCATTTTAGAACCCTGCAACTGCCGTTTTGACTCGCAAGTCAGATAAGGCATTTAGATACAGAGAAGCTCCCTTTTTTAAAAAAAAATCCCATGTGTGGATACATAAATGACATGTTCTATTTTAATTTCCCACATGAATCTTTTGAGTGTGCTTGTCAGTTTAATGCCATAGGCAAACTGGGTTATTTTATGAAGCAACCAACAGACAGTAGAAACCTTTGGCACTTCATGTTGGACTTAGTTATTGACTTGAAAGTCCAGTGTGTAACTTACTCCACTAAAGAAGTCACAAAATAAAAATTATGGTTTCAACTTTGATCAAATTCATGTCATTCATATACTTGAAGTATATTTCAAGTACCGAAAGGTCACAACTAACTGATTTATGTAGATGTTTCTTACGCTTTTGGGTAAAACCTGGATTTTATGTGCAGTGATGATTCCTTTAAGAACTAGGCTTCCCTCGAAGATGATTTTAAAAGTAAAAAGTTAGTTGCTCAGGGATGGCTCATATGACCGAGCTATATTGGATACGATCAATAGAAAGAAAGGTCAATGACAGGTTTCCTACAGGATCAATGGACTTGGCTCTGCTTTCAAATAAGTTAATTTAACATAGCTTTCAAGTAGAATTCTGTCAAAAGTCAGTGGGTTGAACTTCTGGCTTAGCCCAACTGAGAAGTATGCGAGTGAGTTTAAATAAAGACTCCTGATTTAAGGAACAATAAGAACCAGGTGAGCTCTGAACGGAGATGCTGAAGATGCTAGTGACACTTGTGTTCAATTGAGAGTTCACAACTATGGAGCAGATGTGAAGGGCCAACCTTGTTGGAAACAAGCAGAAGGCCCAAGAAACGTCAATGTTATTTTTTTTTAAGAAACTTACCAGAAATTTGAGGATTAACCCACTCAGACTAAGTGGGTTAATCCTCGAATTTCTTGTAAGTATCTGATTTTAATATTTTGAATCTATGTCAAGCACCTGCAGAAAAGAAATTGAATAAAGACGTTTAATTTAGAGTACAAGTAACTGTGATGATTAAACTTTAAAAAAAAAACATTACTGACTACTTCAGATAGTGGAGCTATGAAAATTCATGTTATTTTCTGCAATAAAATTGTTTTATTTTAAACAATGAAGCTTGCGGCTTTTTCTTTCACTAAATTCATTAACTGGATTTTCATAAGAAAACAGGAACATATGAAACAGGCACTGAAGCAGACCAACCTTGCTCTGCCATTTAATATTATGGCTGATCTGTTTGTGTTTTGAATTCTACATTACCATCAATACCAGATAATCCTGATTCCCCTGCCTCACAAGAATTGAGTCACTCTGACTTAAAAAAAATATTCAATGACCCCCACCTCTACCACTGAGAAGTCCAAAATCACACCAACCTCAGAAAAAAAAGAAAGATTTTAATTATTTCTGTCCTGAAATGGTTACACAATTTTAAAATAGTGCCTAGCTCTTGACAGACACAAGATGAAACCACTTTCCAGAAGTCACGTGACACCAGGTTGTAATCCAACAGGTTTATTTGAAATTACACAAGCGTTTGGAGCACAGTCCCTTCGTCAGGGGCAGTGAGATAGAAGGGTACACAGACACACAGTTTATAGGCAGCGAGGTCAAAGACATAGAAATCAGAAGAACATACAACCGGTATGAGTGAATCGTCAGATAAAACATCTCTGCAGATCACCAGGAGTGAGTAAAGTATTTATAAAGTTAACGTCAGAGCAATAGGAATATACAAAAGATGACATCTCAGATCAGACACTGAATTGTAGGTGTGAGGCTTTGTTTAGCATCTTTATATTCTTATCACTCTGATTGTCATGACAGCACAGCACTGGCATTGACTTTATAAACACTTCACACACTATCTAATACGCCTAGTCACCTGCAGAGATGTATTATCTGACACTCCACTCACACCAGTTGTATGATCTTTTGACCTCTCTGCCTATAAACTGTGTGCCCTTCTCTCTCACTGCACCTGACAAAGGGGCTGCGCTCCAAAGGCTTTTGTGACTTCAAATAACCCTGTTGGACTATAACCTGATATTCTGACTTCTTTCTTTGTCTACCCTAGTCCAACACCAGCACCTCCACATCACCTTTCCACATTCACCTTGTCAAGATCAGAGACATCTTGTACATTTCAGTCCAAGCACCCCAACAAGTCAAGTCTGCCCAACCTTTCCTCATCAGAAAACCTAGTAGATCCAGATATCAATCTAGTAAACCTCTCCTGCAAAACTTCCAATGCATTTATATCCTTCTGTGGGAAGTGCACCCAACACCAGCTTCTCGAAAACCGCGTTAGGGAACTGAAGCTGGAGTTGGATGAACTTCGGATCATTCGGGAGGTTATTGACAGGACTTACAGAGAGGTAGTCACTCCCCAGATAAAAGAAAAAGACAGATGGATGACAGTTAGGGGACAGAAAGGGAACTGGCGGCAGTGCAGGGATCCCCTGTGGCCATTCCCCTCAACAATAAGTATACTCTTTTGGATAATGTTGGGGGGTAGGGGGATGACTTACCAGGGGAAAGCAGTGGGGCACCTGCTGCTCAGAAGGGAAGGGGGAAGAGGAGCAGAGCAGTAGTCATTGGGGACTCGATAGTTAGGGGGACAGATAGAACGTTCTGTGGAGACGAGAGAGACTCACCGTTGGTGTGTTGCCTCTCGGGTGCCAGAGTCCGTGATGTCTCTGATCGTGTTTTTGGTATCCTTCGGGGGGGAGGGAGAGCAGCCCCAAGTAGTGGTCCACATTGGCACCAACGACATAGGTCGGAAGAGAGATGGGGACTTGAGGCAGAAATTCAGGGAGCTAGGATGGAAGCTTAGAGCTAGGACAAACAGAGTTGTTTTCTCTGGTTTGCCACGTGCCATGTGCTAGTGAGGTGAGGAATAGGGAGAGAAAGGAGTTGAACACATGGCTATAGGGATAGTGCAGGAGGGAGGGTTTCGGGTTTTTGGATAATTGGAGCTCTTTCTGGGGTAGGTGGGACCTCTACAAGCAGGATGGTCTTCATCTAAACCAGAGGGGTACCAATATCCTGGGTGGGAAATTCGCTAAATCTATTAAGGTGGATTTAAACTAACACAGCAGAGGGATGGGAACCAAAATTGTAGGACCAGTACAGAAGAGGATGACAGCAGGGAGTTCCCAAATCAAGTATCTGACATTGTCAAGCGAGAACCTGGTTTGGAGTGTGTGTACTTCAATGCGAGGAGCATCCAAAATAAAGTGGGTGAAATGGTAGCGTGGGTTGGTACCTGGGACTTCGATGTTGTGGCCATTACAGAGACATGGATAGAGCAGGAACAGGAATGGCTGTTGCAGGTTCCGGGATTCAGATGTTTCAGTAAGAACAGAGAAGATGGTAAAAGAGGGGGAGGTGTGGCATTGTTGATCAGGGACAATATTACAGTTGTAGAAAGGATGTTTGGGGACTCGTTAACTGAGGTAGTATGCGCTGAGGTTAGAAACAGGAAAGGAGAAGTCACCATGCTGGGAGTTTTCTATAGGCCTCCGAATAGTCCCAGAGACGTAGAGGAAAGGATAGCAAAGATGATTCTCGATAGGAATGAGAGAAGTAGGGCAGTTGTCATGGGGGACTTCAACTATCCAAATATTGACTGGGATCACTATAGTACGAGTACTATAGATGGGTCAGTTTTTGTCCAGTGTGTGCAGGAAGGCTTCCTGACACAGTATGTAGACAGGCTTACAAGGAGCGAAGCCACTTTAGATTTAGTACTGGGTAACGAGCCTGGCCAGGTGCTAGATTTGGAAGTAGGTGAGAACTTTGGAGACTGCGATCACAATTCTGTCAGGTTTACTTTAGTGATGGAAAGGGGTAGGTATACTCCACCGAGCAAGAGTTACAGCTGGGGGAAGGGAAATTACAATGCAATTAGGAAAGATTTAGGAAGCGTAGAATGGGGAAGGAAACTGCAGGGGATGAGCATATTAAAAATGTGGAGCATATTCAAGGAAAAGCTCCTGTGTGTCCGAGATAAGTATGTACCTGTCAGGCAGGGAGGAAGATATAGAACGCGTGAGTCGTGGTTTACTAAGGAAGTGGAATCCCTGGTCAAGAAGAAGGCGGCAGCTTATGTTAGGACAAAATGTGAAAACTCAGTAAGGGCGCTTGAGGGTTACAAGGAAGTCAGGAAAGACCTAAAAAGAAAGATCAGAAGAGCCAGGAGGAGACATGAGAAGTTGTTGGCAGATAGGATCAGGGTTAACCCAAAGGCTTTCCATAGTTATGTCAGGAATAAAAGAATGACAAGAGTTAAATTAGGGCCAATCAAGGATAATAGTGGGAAGTTGTGTGTGGAGTCAGAGGAGATGGGGAAGCACTTAATAAATATTTTTCAACAGTGTTCACTATAGAAAATGAAAATGTTGGCGAGGAAGATAGAGATACTTGTATCTAGATTAGAAGAGATTGAGGTTCACAAGGAAGAGGTATTAGAAATACTGCAGAGTGTGAAAATAGACAAGTCCCCTGGGCCGGATGGGATCCTCTGGGAAGCAAGGGAAGAGATTGCCAAGCCTTTGGCATTGATCTTCAAACCATCATTGTCTACAGGAATAGTGCCTGAGGACTGGAGGATAGCAAATGTGGTTCCCTTGTTCAAAAAGAGTAGTAGAGACAACCCTGGTAATTACAGACCAGTGAATCTCACTTCAGTTGTTGGTAAAGTGTTGGAAAAGGTTATAAGAGATAGGATTTATAACCATCTAGAAAAGAATAATCTGATCAGGGACAGTCAGCACGGTTTTGTGAAGGGTAGCCTAGCGAATCTTATTGACTTTTTTGACAAATTGACCAAACCGATAGATGAGAGTAAACCAATTGATGTGGTGTATATGGATTTCGGCAAGGCGTGCGATAAGGTTCCTCACAGTAGGCTATTATACAAAATGCAGAGGAATGGGATTGTGCAACACATAGCAGTTTGGATCAGTAATTGGCTTGCTGAAAGAAAACAGAGGGTTGTAGTTGATGGAACGTGTTCATCTTGGTGTCCAGTTACTAGCGTGGTACAGCAAGGGTCGGTGTTAGGTCCACTGCTGTTTGCCATTTTTATAAATGGCCTGGAAGAGGGCTTAGAAGGGTGGGTTAGTAGATTTGCGGACGACACTAAGGTCGGTGGAGTTGTGGATAGTGACGAAGGATGTAGTAGGTTGCAGAGAGACATAGATAGGATGCAAAACTGGCCTGAGAGATTGCAAATAGAGTTTAATGTGGACAAGTGTGAGGTGATACACTTTGGATGGAGTAATCAGAATGCAAAGTACTGGGCTAATGGTAAGATTCTTGGGAGTGCAGATGAGCAGAGAGATCTCGGTGTCCATGCCCTGAAAGTTGCCACCCAGATTGACAGGGTTGTTAAGAAGGCATACAGTGTTTTGGCCTTTATTAATAGAGGGATTGAGTTCCAGAACCAGGAGGTTATGCTGCAGCTGTACAAAGCTCTGGTACAGCCACACTTGGAGTATTGTGTACAGTTCTGGTCACTGCATTATAAGAAGGATGTGGAAGCTTTGGAAAGGGTGCAGAGGAGATTTACTAGGATGTTGCCAGTTATGGAAGGAATGTCTTACGAGGAAAGGCTGAGGGCCTTGAGGCTGTTCTCGTTAGAGAGAAGGTTGAGAGGTGATTTAATAGAGACATACAAGATAATCAGAGGGTTAGATAGGGTGGAGAAAGTGAGGACTGCAGATGCTGGAGATTAGAGCTGAAAATATGTTGCTGGAAAAGCGCAGCAGGTCAGGCAGCATCCAAGGAGCAGGAGAATCAACGTTTCGGGCATGAGCCCTTCTTCAGGTATGGGTGGACAGGGAGAGCCTTTTTCTACGTATGGCGACGGCAAACACGAGGGGACACAACTTTAAAGTGAGGGGAGATAGGTATAAGGCAGATGTCAGAGGTAGTTTCTTTATTCAGAGTTGTAAGGGTATGGAATGCTTTGCCTACAACGGTAGTAGATTCGCCAAGTTTAAGTGCATTTAAGTCGTCATTGGACAGGTATATGGACGTACATGGAATAGTGTAGGTGGGATGGGCTTCAGATTAGTATGACAGGGCGGCGCAACATCGAGGGCCGAAGGGCCTGTACTGCGCTGTAATGTTCTATGTTCTTTAAACAAGGAGAATACTGTATTCAAGATATGGTCCTATCAGTGCCCTGCATAAGTGAACTATAAACATCCTTAGTTTTACGTTCACTTCATTTCATAATAAAGGTTGGCATCCCATTTGGCTTCTTAATTATATGCATCTTTATCTAGTGACTCACACTAGAACACCCAAATCCCTTTGCAACTCAGAATTATGTAGTTGCTCACAGTTTAAGTAATACTCTTTCTTATTCTCCCTGCCAATGTGAACAATATTTTCCCACACTCTACTTCACCTGCCAGATTTTATACATTCAACCATCTATAGCTGTCTGCAACTTCTTTATTTCTTCTTCACAACATACTTTCTTACCTATCTTGACAGCATCTGCGAATTTAGCTACCATGCCTTCATTCCCTCAAAGTAATTCCTATAACTGTAAAAAACTGAGGCACCAACAGACCCCCGCAGGACTTCACTTATTGCATACTTTCAATCATGCAAAAAGATCCATTTATGCATACGTTGTGTTTTCTGCCATCTAACCAGTTGCCCATTTTTTGAATTAACTTATTCAGAGATGTTACTATGCAACTCTGGAGCAGGTGGGATTTGAGCCCAGGCATCCCATTCCAGGGACAGGGACATTTCCACTGTGCCACAATTGCTTTCGATGTTCTTCTGGACATTGTTAAAAATCACACAACACCAGGTTATAGTCCAACAGGTTTAATTGGATGCACTAGCTTTCGGAGCACCGCTCCTACTTCAGGTGGTTGTGAACTGTAAACGTTTGCTATAAATTCTGTGTCTTACAATTGTGTCCTCCACAACCACCTGATGAAGGAGCAGCACTCCGAAAGCTAATGCTTCCAATTAAACCTGGACTATAACCTAGTGTTGTGATTTTTAACTTTGTACACCCCAGTCCAACACCGGCATCTCCAAATCATGCCTTCTGGACATCAAATGCCTTCTGAATATCCAATTATAGTGCGTAGTCAAGTTTCCCCTTTATCCAAAATGCATGCTACTCCTTCAAAGAATTCTCATAATTTTTCTTTGATGAAACTGTGCTGACACTTCCCGCTTGAGTTTTTGTAAATGCATTGTTATAATCTCTTTAATGATTAATTCTAACACAATTGTGACTTTATGCCTGTGCTGTGGAGTCCTGCTGTCGATGCCAGAAACGTAACATGAGATAAAATGAATGGATGGCCAAAAGACCCTGTTTAACTGAAGCATAACCTACCTACTCTTGCAATCAATGCCCCGCCCCCTCATAATAAAACATAACATTTTGTTGGTTTTCCTAATTACTTGCTGTACCTGCACATTTACCTTGTAGTTCATACACTCGGACTTGCTGGTCTCTCTGCATCTCCACAGTGTGCAATCTCTCACTAGTTAGATAACATATTTATTTCTTTGTGAAAAAATGGACAATTTCACACTTTTCCATATTGTATTCCATTTGCCAGGTCATGGCCTACTCACATAATCTATGTATATCCTCTTATGTCACAACTCTCAACTTTGGCCGCTTTGTCCAACAGATTTTCATAAATCGTAAACAGTTGAAGCCTCAGCACTGATCCCTATGGTAATGTGCAAGCTTGAAAAAGACCAACTTAGTCCTACTCTTTGCTTCCAGGCAATCTTCTATCCATAAGCCCTTATGCCCGAAACGTCGATTCTCCTGCTCCTTGGATGCTGCCTGACCTGCTGCGCTTTTCCAGCAACACATTTTCAGCTCTAATCTCCAGCATCTGCAGTCCTCACTTTCTCCTCGATCTCCTATCCATACCAATATGTTGATCCTCGTCAAACTATTACAGTGCTGTAGACGAGGTACTTCACATCACAAGGTAATGGCAGAAAATTGAAATTGGAACATGACATGGAAACAAAAGAACTCAATTAAATAAACCATTGACAAATTTAAGGAAGGTTTACTGAAATAAAGAGTGTGCACTAAACGTCCCACTACCGAAATACTTTTGAAGTCTTTTAAATCGATCTTTACCAATGTCACTGATGTTTTCATTCTTCATCAAAAATCCCAGCAAAATGAATCCGGACCAGTGGGATTTGACAGTTTACTGAGAGCTTCCAGATTATGCCCTTAAAATAATGGCCAATGCACTTAAAAAAAAAAATCATTTAATTGATTATCATGTTATCGAAACAAAATTATTACCACTTTAGTCAATTTTCAAGATTTACCATAAAGCCAAGTCATCTAAATTTTCTTCTGATTTGTCTGAGGGTCATGGTGGAACTGAAAATAGTCAAGAGTTTCCAAAAAGATGTTCTGTTGACATCCATATTGATAGCATCTTGGCTAGTCAAGATATGGCTTGCATTAATATTTTGGCGTTCTAGTAAAAACATTGTTAACACAAGAACACCTAACAACATCTTCCACAGTCATTCAGAGTTTTCTTTTTCTTGCTGCCTTGACCCGAATGCTGACATAAGCAAAATAGATCAGGCAACTCAAAAGTCAAATAAAATTACTTTTATTCAAAATTTCCACTATTATCTCAGCAGTAACGTGCTGTTGCAACCTTAAACAAGTGAGGTGATAACATTGTCTAATAATTTCCTCCCAATGTTCTGGTGGGGAGATAGAAGCCTGAAGCAAACTTGTTGCAAATGAATGCAAAACTACATTCACAATCATCTGTCCTTTACTGCACAAATATTAAAATTACAACAGAAACATTAATTACTGAATGGATAAACATCATAATTTCAAACCTTGTTATGAACTATATTTAAATGAAGGTATGCATTTAATGAGAGCAACATGAAAACAAGTTTTATTGATTTTACTAAAAAGACAGGGTGCCTTTATCACAGTTAGATAATGTTCTCTCATCCTTCTCATAACTGGCACATGGAATTTTTGCTTTTGTTGAGGTTCCCAAAAAATTTGAATCATTACACTTTTAGACACAAAAGCCTCTGGAGATTTATTTCAACATATTTCACACATCACATCACGTGCTATGGACTGATACGTTGTTAGTGCCATATAAGATTATAGCACAGGAATGAGTGATGTGACGTTCTAGATACTTATACATTATTATGCAAGAACACAAAGTTCTTTTAGTGAAATAAAATAACCAAATAAGAAAAATTATTACAGTTTTCAGCTACATTGCATATACAATAGAGTAAAAATCGCAAAAACTTTCATAGGAGCATAAAAACACTGATCAGTCGATGTTGAGGAAGAGTTGATTTGAGGAATTACCAAAGTTTGACCAAAGAACTAGGTTTGTGGAAGTTCTTCAAAAGGATGATGGAGAGGTGAAAATGTTTATGCTGGACTAGTGGTAAAGGGTAACAATCCAGAAACGTAGGACTAATTTTCTGGGGGTATGAGATTGAATCCCATCACTTTCACCAGATGGCAAAATATGAATTTAAAATGAAAAGGAAAGCTGGCCTTATGGCAGCTCCATTTAGTTCACTTACGTCCTTCAGGAAATCAGGCATGCTTACCCAGTCTGGTCTACGTGTGATCCATAGCAACTTATTTATCTCTTAGCATTTATAGGTGTGCAGTAAACCGTGGTCCAGTGAGCAACACCCACATGCAATGAACAAACTAAAAAAAAGATTCACTCAAGAAGAGTTCTGGGGCTTAGGGCCTACGAAGCTGACCAGTTTGCATTTATTTTGGGGGTGAGGGGAGGGGGTGATGGGGAAAAGAGAGATTGGAATTGTACCAGCAAGCAAAGACAGTGACTTCATGGAAATTATAGTCCTTCCAGGACTTGGCGTCAATTGAGATGACAGTACAGAAATAATGCAAAATTCGAGAAAGGTGACAGTGCAGTACAGCCGAGTGACATCTGTATCTAGAGTCTTGCATCTGGTGACTGGGGGTGGAGGTGGGGGGGGCAGCATACAGGTAAGGAATAAGGGAAGGACAAAACCTTTGGGGAACTGCAAAGCTGAAAGGCATGAAAAGAGATGACATTGTTATCTCCAGACATGATTGGCGGCACGGTGGCACAGTGGTTAGCACTGCTGCCTCACAGCGCCAGAGACCCGGGTTCAATTCCCGCCTCAGGCGATTGACTGTGTGGAGTTTGCACATTCTCCCCGCGTCTGCGTGGGTTTCCTCCGGGTGCTCCGGTTTCCTCCCACAGTCCAAAGATGTGCAGGTCAGGTTAATTGGCCATGCTAAATTGCCCGTAGTGTTAGGTGAAGGGGTAAGTGTAGGGGTTAGGGTGGGTTGCGCTACGGCAGGTCGGTGTGGACTTGTTGGGCCGAAGGGCCTGTTTCCACAGGCTATGTAATCTAATCTAATCTAATGATTGAATAGTTACAACTGGAAACTACAGAGAGGGCAGTTACAGTTGGAGGGATGTGGTTTCAGAGCAAGCTAATCGGAATCTTGAGGGATATGTGGCTTGGTGGGCAAAGGGAGAGGGTCAGCAGTGAAGTTAAAATGATTGATCCCAGTTTTAATTGATGAAATTTCTGGTTGTTTTTGAATTTGCGAATGGAGGGGCAAAGAAGAGTTGCATAAAATCCAGCTCTAGTGTACCAAACTTCCCAGGAGCAATGCCGGAAAGTCTCATCAGAACTTTCTTGTTTAGCAACACTCAGCCTTATTAACTTCACAATGTTCAGGGACTTTGCAAGTGAAATGTTCTGTATTTTTACTGATGGTGGCTCATTCAATGTTTTGTTATTTTTGTGCTTTCCATTCTCCCTTTTATACCTATAATGCTGTGACTTTAACAAGATTTTATTTGTGCCAATTTATCCCCTTCTGCCCAATTGAATTAAATATTCTTTCTAAACAGTTAGGAAGAATGAACTCAGCATTTATTTGGAGAAGACTACAAATATGACCCACTTCAATTAGCCTCATGCACTAACCCCTGACACACTGAGAATCTTTCATTTTCCACTTTACCAATGAAATGGAGTATCAGAAACAGAAGCAAACAAAATCTGACTGAAGTGAAGGCACACCATCTCCAGATTATCACTCTGGATATACTTCAAAAAGCAAGACTACTTGTGGAAATGGTCCACGGTGACACAAATTCATTGACCTTCAAATATGTATACTGTACTGAGAACAGCAATTACATCTGACAAGATAGCATTTCAACAGATTGCCTGGCCCATGCTTTAGAGACCTGCTTGAAAGGAGGTTTAAGAAGGCACACCAATATTGAACCCAAATTCAAAAATATGATAACACTGATATTTTGAATTCTTCCCTGTCACAATTTTTTTTTATGTTGATGGAATATTTTGACTAGAACACTCTCATCCAACTGCTTAGTAAAATAGAGAATCAACAAAGAAACTGTAATTTGTGACAACAGCAAAGCTCTTTCATGGTTTTGATGCCCAACTGGATCAGGATCAAGAAAATTGTAGTACACAGAATCAAAATAGAGTTAATTCCATTTGCTGAACTAACGTTAATATCTGTACAGCAATATCTGAATTATACTCTTTTTCCCCCTCCACTATGGTTTAGCATCTCCAGAGTGATTATCTGTGTCTCATTGTCATGTCACAGTAATCAGTATTAACTGTTAAATATCAGGATGAACATTAAGTCATGAATTTTAACAGTAATGGCTCACTGATATTTTCAAATAAGTTTGACTTAAGACAAATGATGTGTAAAGTAAGTGCATGAGCAAGCGTGTCAGGTAGTCCACATATGAGACTCTTAAGTGACCAATTAAGGCCTCATCCTACTATCGATGACTATGGCAATGCCATGCAAAAAGCCTAGCAGCTTTAGCTGCACAGGCTAGTATTTGGGAAGGTCACCACACATCCCTTTTATCACCTTATCCTTCCCTGTCCCTTGAACCTAATACCATACCCTCTTCCCTTGTCAAGATCCTTGACTTATTTAGGATACTTCCGAAGTTATCAAGTTCAAAGCGGTCAACAGCTGGGCCACATACTTAAACCCAACCAATAAATATAGTTTCGAATCAGATAAATCTATGTTGCAGGCATCAATTCCCAGCCTTATTCGAGCATATTTCTCATTTCTTTGATAATACCTAATCAAAATCAAATCTTGATTAGGCTGCTGTCTTTGATTTTTTGACAGTGAAGAAAGTTATCTAAGATTACAAAGTGGGTCAATGGGCTGAGAAGGGGCAGATGGAGTTTGATTTGGATAAACGCAACATGGATAATTTTGGTAAAGCAAACAAGAGCAGGACTTATTGAGTCAATGGTACTGACTTGGGAGAGGTTCAGATACATAGTTCTTTGAAAGTTCTGTCACAGGTAGACAGGGTGGTTAAGACAGCATTTGGGACACTTGCCTTCATTGCTCAGACCATTCAGTATAGGAGTTGGGATGTCATGTTGACACTGTACAGGACATTGGGAGAAAGTGAGGACTGCAGATACTGGAGATCAGAGCTGAAAAATGCAGGAGAAGGGCTTATGCCCGAAACATCGATTCTCCTGCTCCTTGGATGCTGCCTGACCTGCTGCGCTTTTCCAGCAACACATTTTTCAGCACTGTACAGGACATTGGTGAGGTCACTTTTGGAGTACTGTGTACAGTTCTGGTTGCCCTGCTTTGGAAGGGTATTATAAAATTAAAGAGAGTTCAGAAAGGATTTACCAGGATGTTGTTGGGACTGGAGGATTTGAGTTATATGGAGAAGCTGGATAGGCTGGAACTTTTCACTGGAGCATGGGAGGTTGAGGGATTACTTTACAGAGATTTAAAATCATGAAGGACATAGATAAGGGCAATAGCAAAGGTCTTTCCCTAGGAGGTGCTCAAAGCTAGGGGGCATATCTTTAAAGTAAGAGGATAAAGATGTAAGAGAGACCTGAGGGGTATCTTTTTCACACAAAGAGTTGTTTTTATGTGGAATGAAATGTCGGAGGAAGTGGTAGATGCACATACACTTAGAAGACATTTGGACAGGTATATGAATAGGAAAGGTTTAAAGGGATATGGGCCAAACACAGGCAGGCGGGACTACTTTATTTTGAGAACCTTAGTTGGACCATGTGTCTCTACGAATCTATAACAGTTATTAGGTGAAGACCAAAATTAGGAAGGCAATTCCATTTTGGTCTTCACCTGCTGTTCACTGCTTCCAAGATTCACCAATCAAGCTTTCAGTTCCAGGTCATCCATCATATCCAATGCTATTAATGATTGGATTAGTAGAATAGCTTTGTGATTCTAATCAATAATAACATTTCCAATCCTTGTATTTTTTTATACTTATTAGAAACTGGAAATAATTCTGTGCATAACTTGTCATAATGCAATAATTTATTAGGATTTAGAATACCAATTTTAAAAATTTATATAATAAAACTGCACTCAAAGCATGATATCTCACTGTGCTGAATGAATTGCTGTTCATGATATAGGTTGCTGCCACCATCCTCTTTAACTGAAAAATATTCCAGGTCTGCTTACTTTAGTGTGTTTGAAGAAAACCACTTCCTAGTCTAACTCAAAGAGTCTCTTGCAGTTAACACTGTCTAGTTCATAGCATGTTGGCAAATAGCTATTAGTCTAGTTTATAGCATGCCAGCAAGCAGTTACAAATTACATTGATATGATCAAAATTATTAGTCACTTTGTGGAGGACCAGATGTCATGTCTCATTCATTCGAGATCCTCATTTGCTCCACCCAGAAGTCCATATGTCATCAATATCATGGGTTGTACTTATGGCAATCCTCTAATTAATTCTTTCAGCACATATACACAAGTATGAGTGAGGAAGGTTTCGTTGAAAAGTCGACAAACTGGTATTGGTATATGGGAGGAACTACATACAAGACGATTGCGCACAGTTTTGGTCACTACACTACCAGAAAGATGCAGATGCTTTGGTGAGGGTACAGAAAAAGTTTACAAGGATGTCGCCTGGTATGGGAATTTTAGCTATGAAGAAAGGTTGAATAGGCTGGGTTTGTTTTCATTGCACACAGGAGGTTGAGGGGTAACCTGAAAGAAGTTTATAAGATTATGAAATCTATGGACAGAGTGAGGCCTTTTCTTCAGGGTGGAGGAGTCAATTACGAGTGGACACAGATTCAAGACTTTGGTTGCCAGGTGGTTGGAGTTCAAAATAGATGTGTGAGACAAGTTTTTCCACACAAAGTGTGGAAAGTGCCCGGAAGGCGCTGCCACAGGAGGTGGTGAAAGCAGACACAATAGCAGCATTGAAGCAGCACCTGGACAAATTCAAGAATGGGAAGGGGACAGAGGAATAGAGATCCTGCAAGTGAAGACAATTTCAGTAAGGAAGGGAAAAATATGTCAGCGCAGGCTTAGAGGGCTGAAGGGCTTCATTGTTCCTATGCTGTACTGTTCTTTGAATTTGCTGTCAACTCTATCATGTACCAAGGCCTCAACAAATAAGGCACAGAAGTCAAAAATAACTTTGTTAGCTCAACTATGGAGAAGTGATGAAAACATTTTTCAGGGCAATTTCAGTCTTCTCAGCACTAAGACCTGTGCCCCTTGGATTAGTCTGCTGATACACTATTCATGAAACTTGGCAGTGCCATCTTCATTGAGAGGCTGACAATTTTGTTTAAAAACTTATTAAGGGATAACATTATAACTGTACTTAGGGAGGATATTCCTGGGAGTACATCCAGGGAAGTTATTTAGATGGAACTGAGAAATAATGAAGGATGATCTTCTTACTGGGATTGGACTATAGACCCCCCAGTAATCAGCGGGAAATTGAGAAACAAATTTGTAAGAAGATCCCAGTTATCCATAAGAATAACAGTGTGTTATGCTAGGGGATTTTAACTTTCCAACTTAGACTGGAACTGCCATAGTGTTAAGGGTTTAGATGAAGAGAAAGCTTTCTGATTCAGTATGTGCATGTACCTACTAGAGAAGGTGCAAAACTTGACCTACACTTGAGAAATAAGGCAGGGCAAGTGACTGAGGTGTCAGTGGGAGAGCACTTTGGGGCCAGCGACCATAATTCTATTAGTTTCAAAAGTGTGATGAAAAAGGATAGAATGACTTAGTTTAAATTGGAGGAAGTTAAAAATCACACAACACCAGGTTATTTGAAAGCACTAGCTTTTGGAGCACAGCTCCTTCATCAGGTGGCTCCGTTCAGCAGCGCTCCGAAAGCTAGTACTTACAATAAACCTGTTGGACTATCACCTGGTGTTAGTGAGGACTGCAGATGCTGGAGATCAGAGCTGAAAATGTGTTGCTGGAAAAGCGCAGCAGGTCAGGCAGCATCCAAGGAGCAGGAGAATCGACGTTTCGGACATAAACCCTTCTTCAGGAATGAGGAAGGTGTGCCAAGCAGGCTAAGATAAAAGGTAGGGAGGAGGGACTTGGGGGAGGTGCGTTGGAAATGCGATAGGTGGAAGGAGGTTAAGGTAAGGGTGATAGGCCGGAGTGGGGGTGGGGGCGGAGAGGTCAGGAAGATGATTGCAGGTAAAGAAGGCAATGCTGAGTCTGAGGGTTGGGACTGAGACAAGGTGGGGGGAGGGGAAATGAGGAAGCTGGAGAAATCTGCATTCAGCCCTTGCTGTTGGAGGATTCCTAGGCGGAAGATGAGGCGCTATTCCTCCAGGTGTCATGTTGCCATGGTCTGGCGATGGAAGAGGCCAAGGACCTGCATGTCCTTGGCGGAGTGGGAGGGGGAGTTAAAGTTGCTGTGGTTCTGTTCGCTGAGCTGGAAGTTTTTGTTGCAAACGATTCGTCCCCTGTCTAGGTGACATCCTCAGTGCTTGGGAGCCTCCTGTGAAGCGCTTCTGTGGTGTTTCCTCCGGCATTTATAGTGGCCTGTCCCTGCCGCTTCCGGTTGTCAGTTTCAGCTGTCTGCTGTAGTGGCCAGTATATTGGGTCCAGGTCTATGTGTTTGTTGATGGAGTTTGTGGATGAGTGCCATGCTTCTAGGAATTCCCTGGCTGTTCTTTGTTTCGCTTGCCCTATAATGGTAGTGTTGTCCCAGTCAAATTCATGTTGCTTGTCGTCTGCATGTGTGGCTACTAGGGATAGCTGGTCGTGTCGTTTCGTGGCTAGTTGATGTTCGTGGATGCGGATCGTTAGCTGTCTTCCTGTTTGTCCTATATAGTGTTTTGTGCAGTCCTTGCATGGGATTTTGTACACTACATTAGTTTTGCTCATGCTGGGTATCGGGTCCTTCGTTCTGGTGAGTTGTTGTCTGAGAGTGGCTGTTGGTTTGTGTGCTGTTATAAGTCCTAGTGGTCGCAGTAGTCTGGCTGTCATTTCAGAGATGCTGCAACCCAAAGGACTAGCCACACTACCATACATCAAGAATATCTCTGAAATGACAGCCAGACTACTGGACGCTTTTTAGTGAATGTGACGTTTGAGCCAAGGACATACCAAAGAACCTACGGACAAATCACGAATTTCCATAAGGTGCATTTTTCTTTGACATTTTAATATCAATTTGCATTTTTCCTATCATAGTACCTAGGCAAGGATTTCTCAAATGAGTCCTCTCTTGACAAATGGCATAGAAATGCACCAGAGAATGCAGTGAATCGCACTGCAGTCATGCAGAGAATCGCACTTCAGTTATGCAGAATAGTTTAGACATTCAGTACTCACAATATTCCAGAATAATGGGTTGAAAGCAACAGCCAAGATAGCTATATTGAACTTCAAGTCTGTCCAATCGAAGTAGTTGAAAGTATCAGCCATCATTGAAATGTCGATCTGAAAGGAAAAGTTTTAGAAACTTCTATTTCCGACAAATGCAATCAACACTCAATTCACATAGCATACAGTTGAGCCATTTAGTTTTACTTTACACTTTAGTGCAATCATAAGAATATCCTCAGTGATTCAGTGGGTTACAAGCAGGTGAAAGTGAGGACTGCAGATGCTGGAGATTCGAGTTGAGAGTGTGGTGCTGGAAAAGCACAGCAGGTCAGGCAGCATCCGAACAGCAGGAAAATCAACATTTCGGGCAAATGCCCTTCATCATATTGTAACAAGCAATCAGGTGTACAGACCAGAAAGAACACAGATAAAATTTCCTGACTTAAGCAAGTTAGCTGATCTCAGCTAATGTACCTTGGCTTTGGAACAGGAGACATTCAATGGTTCTCACTCTTGATCATCATTTGATGACAGCTGAGAAACGCACGTGATGAAAAAAGATTTGGCTGGATTTTGTTTTTTTCTTTTCTCTTCTTTCATGGATTATGAGCATCATTGGCAAGGCCAGCACTATCTAGCCTATCCCTCAAAACTGAGTGACCTGTCAAGCCATTTCAGAGGGCAATTAAGAGTCAGCCATATTGCTGTAGGTTTGGAGTCACATGCAGTCTAGACCAGGTGAAGATAGCAACTTTCCTTCCCTAAAGAATACTAGTGAACCAGATGGGCTTTTATACCAGTGACACTTGTCCTGGTCACCATCAGCAAGACAAGCTTAACTTTCCAGCTGCTGTGATGGGATTTGAACCCACCTCTAAGAGCATTCGCCTCTAGATTAACAATAGCACTACATCAGCATTGCACCACACTCTGGGATATCTCTCACAGACAATTTGACAGTTGAATTAAATGCAAACTAGTAAGTAAATGAGCCACTGTCTCTTGGAGAACTGCATTCTCTCTGGTCAATCCTCTTCTGACAGCTGGAAGTGGATTTCTTTTTTAAAAGTGGCAGATCATAAAACTCAAGCCATATGTTACAGATGATAAAAGAAGTGCTGACTATACTTATAAGTATGTAATACAGTGGGGAAAAGCAAATCAAGTTTAATTGAAAACAGTTGCGGTTTGGAAATGTGAACTGTAATTCTCAAAAGTATTAAACAAATTATAGTAATTTTATATCCACTTTACCACATTTAGGCCATAATACAGATTCATAATAAAAACATGATTCTGCTATTAATCTCAAGGTTAGAAACAAAAAAGCCTGCAGAGACTGAATAGGCTGGGGCTGTTTTCCATGGAGCATTAGAAACTGAGGATTAACAGCACAGTGATAATACCACTAGGCTATTGCCTCCCCTTTAAAAAACACTGAAAATACTGCAGCGTTTATGATTTTTAAAAAAAAATCAAAATACTTGGTCAACCAAGAGACCAACGTTTGGTTTACTGTAACATTCCATATTTCAATGCATCTCATAAAATACCAAAAGGTAATCTGAAGCCAGTGGTATCATGACAATACAATAAAATTTAAAAGACAGGTGTGTAGGAGAAGCGAGGAACTGTGTAAATTAGAAACAAGTTATTAGTGAGATGATTCCAGTATTGCTCTTTAGAAAGCCAAGGTTTTGAACACGGAAGTGATAATAGGACAGGCTGTAGGGACAACTTGTTACAGACACACACACAGGAGACTGAGTTACTTGTAACATTCAAATCAAGGATTGTGAAGTTCCCAGAACATGATCTGTACAGCAGCACAATTTGTACTATGCCAAAAAAAATCATAATAGAGGCACATCCTATCTTTGTTGATGAATCACCCTGTAACAATCTGTATAAAATGATTGCCCTTTGCACTTGTAAATATGCTACAGTACAGAGAAAGGGTGAATTGATATGGGTTTTAAACAATAGCATAATAACACAAGAGGAATTACTTAACCGAAATATAGCTAATTCTTTTCTTCGAAGATAAAGCAGCACCTAAACGTTTGAAGGAAATAACCAGGCTTGAGTGTTGAATTTGTAGTTAAATTACTTGTTAAATTTGTAGTTAAATTAAAATACTTATCGAGGAATAAAGCTAGGACTGTCAACATCACCACTGTTGCCTGCAGTGTTAATAATTTAAATGCAATTACAAAGTGATTTACAAAAGTTCAGAAAAAGATAAACAGTGATAAAGGAGCAAGAGAATACATGATGAAAGGTTAGACCTTCGGAAGCATGGTCAAAGTCCTTTAAAGTGTCAGTACAGGTGGATAACGTGGTTAAGGAGGCATATGATATACTTCCTACCAACATCGTTAGTGCAATCTCAATCAATGGCTGGGAACTAGAAAGCTTCCCGATCAGATCCGGATTCAGATCCTTGTTTATGTGTTGCATAAAGTGTTTTGCTCAGTCCATCAGGAAGCATGCGAGCCTGATAAGAGTGACTATTCCAGGCAGTAGAGACCTACAAGTCAAAGCCTCCCCATACATGGATGACACCATGTTTCCTGCTCAGATCTGCTGTCAGTGCACAGACTCATGAGTATCTGCGACCAGTTTGAACTGGCCTTGAGAGTCAAGGTAAATCAAGGCAAGAGTGAGGCTATATTCTTTGGGAACTGGGTAAACCAATTCTTTACCCCTTCACCATCAGTGCTGGAATATGGCTTGGAGGGGCCAGTGCATGCACAAAATCTTGGGAGGAGCATATCACCAAAATGAGGCAGAAACTGAGCTTTTGGGAGCACTGTTCCGTCTCCATTGTAGCTAAAAAGCTGCTCATCAGGTGTGAGGTACTCTGTTTTTGTAGGTGCTGCAGATGTGTCCCTTTTCTGAACCTGCAGTTGCAGTCACATAAGCCATCTTCCACTTCATTTGGACATCTAAATTGGACCGTGCCCGCAAAAACTCTGGATAAGGTGGGGGTAGAACTTACCCAATGCCACCCTCGCCTTGACGGCCACCTTTGTGAGTGACTGCATCAAGCTATGCACTGACCCTCGGTACGCAAACACGAAACATCACTTTGTACTGAGGTTCTACCTGTGCCTGGTGCTGCTAAGGATGGGAATGATCTTGTTGCAATGGAACATTCCTAGTAGTTGGATCATTCCATACCAAATATCCCTTGTGGAAAAATTTGCAAAGTAAAAAAAAACCTTTGACCAAAGTCCATCAGGATGTGGTCAACACGTAGCATCAAGACCCTGCTGGAAAATGAGAGAGTGAATCCTGTCCTGTAGTCCCTTAGCAGACTGTCAAAGTCATTTGGTAGCATGCATCATCACTAGAACTTTCCAACAAGCACCAAGACATCTGTTTGGCTCCTGATGAGAAGTGCACTACCTATGAGATCCTTCTTGTCTGTCCAGTCTACTGCACGTGCTACCCTCAAAGTGGCTGTGGGGGGAGGTTTAGAGACTAGCACATATTTTCCTTCTAAAGTGTGCCTTTGCAAAGGAAATCAGGAGAGAGATGCAGTGGTTTTTGTCAAGGTTCGTCCTGAACATCTCGTGATGCAGCTCTCTGGCCTGTTCCCCAGGACGCACACAAAAACAAACATCGACTGAGCCTGAAGTGCCATCAATTCAGTGACTTTTGGTCTGCCCAAACTTGTTGGTCTTCCAGGACAAGTAATTGACTTTGACTGAGTGTTGCAGGCTGGAACATTCCAAGGTTGAGGACTGCATGCTGAGGGACAGCTGCCACCAAGGTACAGTGGGTAAAGACCACAGTCTGAGGTCTTTCTGCTGAAGTTAAGTGGGACTCCATTCCATTCTCAGACCTTCCCAGTGACTCAAATGTATGTAAATATAAGCATGCAGAAAAAAAAAATGCCTTAGGTTGTTTTGTTGGATAGAGTCAAATTCTAATGTTTCTTTGATCCTCACATGCTACTGTACAGAATCGAATTGTATTCATCTATGTATATACATAGAAGTACTTTTTTATGTAGGAAACATTATCTGGGCCACAACGAAACTATTTTGTGCAGTTGAGTGTGTGTTGCTGGAAAAGCACAGCAGGTCAGGCAGCATCCAAGGAGCAGGAGAATCGACGGTTCGGACATAAGCCCTTCATCAGGAAACGGCTTATGCCTAAAACATCAATTCTCCTGCTCCTCAGATGCTGCCTCACCTGCTGTGCTTTTCCAGCAACACACTCTCGATTCTGATCTCCAGCATCTGCAGTCCTCACTTTCTCCTATTTTGTGCAGCTGTGGAATCCACGTTATAGGACAGAAACAGTAGCACTGGAGAGGATATAGAGAAGATTTACCAGGATGTTACCTGGGCTGGAGAGTTTCAGTTTTGAAGAGAGATAGGACAGACTGGGGTCATTTTCCTTACAGTAGAGGAAGATATCTCTCCCTTTGATGGATGGATCAGGGGCTAGACTTAAGGTAAGGAACAGAACGTTTAGAGGAGACATAAGGAAAAACCTTTTCACCCAGAAGATGGTGGAAATCTAGAACTCACTGCCTGTAAGGCTGGTACAGGCAGAAAGCCTCATAACATTTAATTTGTATTTAAATGTGCACATGCAAAACCAAGACATGCAAAACTGGAAAATGGAATTAGTTAGCTAGGATTAGGTGGCTGTTTTGATCATCATGAATGTGGTGGACTAAAGGGTGCTATACATATCTCTACAACACTGAAGTTTTTCAAAATTCTTTCATGGGACATCACTGAGAAGGCCAGCATTTGTGTTGTTGCCTCTAAGCACCCTTGAATTGAACAGCTTGCTGGGGCATTTCAGAGGGAAATTCCATTAAACTCATGAAGATTGAATATTGTGCAATTGTTATTGTAAAAGGGTTCTCAAAGTACACCTTTTCCTGATTATAAGCAAAGCGCCCCCCCCCCAACTAACTCATAATTTTACACAGTTATGGTTAGTTGAAGTTGACAAATCATTTGAAGAGTTTCGCAAATACTACAGTGGTTCTGAACCCTCACTAAATTAGAAAGCATTGTTAAAGTAAAAACGTTAGGCAAATTGTCAGAATATGCTGGGAAGCTATTGCAGAATGTTTTAATTTAAAAATGCGATGTTGTTAGTGTGAAAGAACCATTCTGCCTCAGATCAGGAAGCATTTTTCGACAGTGCCGCGGGTGTGAAGGACTGAGGATTTTTTTTTGAGAAGGTAAGTAGAATTTGAGAGAGAAGGTAAGACGTGGTGAAGTGGAATTAAAATGTTACACAGTGACAAGTCGGCCATTTCATCTCCCACTCCCGGTGGGGGTGGGGGGGGGTGGCTGATTGAACGCGCCCGCTGCCCCGTCCCAGTGGGCGCGGGAGGGGAGACATATCCAACGGTGCGGCAGGCGAAACCATGGCAACCACGCGGCCTGCTCGCTGAGGCTCTGCCTGCGAGTTGGGGGGGGGGGTGCAAACGACGGGCGATACCTTGCCGTAATCCAAATTGGCAAAGCCTCCGCAGCACTCCACGTTTAAATCGTTCGTGAGTCGCAGCGGATCTCCAAAGTGCAACCGCTTTGGGCTTTCGTTTCGACCTCTCCGTACCTGCCGCCTACCCGCACCGAGAATGTCGGCTGCTTTGGAGGGGGGGAGGGGAGCAAGTTAACGCATGCGCGCCAGCGCGCTGCCCTCTGGGAGATGGAGTCCTGGTTGGCCCAGGGCCCCTGCCCCAAAACTATTCTGACCCCCACCACAACTCTTTCTTCTGTATATCAATGATATCATGGTGCCGCTTTCCCCTCTCATCCAGAATTGGAAACTTTCATCGATTTCGCCTCCAATTTTCACCCTGCCCTGACTTTCACCCCCCACCAACCCAACCTCCACTCCCGGCACCTTCCCCTGCAACCGCAAGAAATGCAAAACCTGCGCCCACACCTCCCCCCTTACTTCCCTCCAAGGCCCCAAGGGATACTTCCATATCCACCACAAATTCACCTGCACCTCCACACACATCATCTATTGCATCCGCTGCACCCGATGTGGGCTCCTCTATATTGGGGATTCAGGCCGCCTACTTGTGGAACGTTTCAGAGAACACCTCTGGGACACCCGGACCAACCAACCCAACCACCCCGTAGCCCAACACTTCAACTCCTCCTCCCACTCCACCTTGGACTCCTCCATTGCCAGACCATGGCAACACGACGGTTGGAGGAAGAGCGCCTCATCTTCTGCCTGGGAACCCTCCAACCACAAGGGATGAACTCGGATTTTTCCAGTTTCCTCATTTCCCCTCCCCCCACCTTGTCTCAGTCAAATCCCTCGACCTCAGCACCGCCTTCCGAACTTGCAATCATCTTCCTGACCTCTCCGCCCCCACCCCACTCCGGCCTATCACCGGACCTCCCTCCACCTATCGCATTTCCAAAGTCCCTCCCCCAAGTCCCTCCTCCCTACCTTTTATCTTAGCCTGCTGGACACACTTTCCTCATTCCTGAAGAAGGGCTTATGCCCGAAACGTCGATTCTCCTGTTCCTTGGATGCTGCCTGACCTGCTGCGCTTTTCCAGCAACACATTTTCAGCTCACTTTCACCTGGTCTATTTCTGACTCCTGTGTCTTCCTCCACAACTCTGTTTCCATTTCAGAGAATAGACTGGCCACTAATATCTACTATAAACCCACCGACTCCCACAGCTACCCAAATTATACATCCTCGCATCCTCCGTTCCATTCTCCCAGTTCCTCCATCTCAAACGCACATGTTTCAATGAGGCCAACTTTGATAAGGAAACCAGCAAAATGTCCACCTTCTTCCTCAACCGAGGATTCCCCAGCACAGTAGTTGACAGGTCCTCAACCAGGTCAACGCATCTCCCACACTTCTGCCCTCATCTCTTCTTTTTCCCCCCGCAACAGCGATAGGGTTCCTCTTTTTCCTTACCTGACATCCCACCAGCATCCACATCTAGAAAATGATCAGGCACCATTTCCGCTACCTCCAGCAAGATGCCATCACCAGACACATTGTCCACTCCCCTCCCTTATCAGACTTCTGCAGGGACCGTTGCTCTGGGATTCCTTCATCCATTGTTCCTTCATTTCCAACACACCCACAACCCCATGGCACCTTCCACTACAACTGCTGAAGGTGTAACACCTGCCCATTTACCTACTTCTTCAGTATCCAAGGGCTCAAACATACTTTCCAGGTGAGGCAGCACTTTTCCTGCACTTCTCACAATCTAGTCTACTGCATTTGCTGCTCACAATGTGGTGTCTACATTGGGTAAATGAAGCATAGACTGGGCGACCACTTCACAGACTGGGTGACCACATCTGCATTCTGCCTGCAAATAAGACTGTGAGCTTCCAGTTACCTGCCGTTTAAACACACCACCCTGTTCTCTGGCTAACATCCCTGTCTCAGGCTTCCTGCAGTGCTCCAGTGAAGCTCAGCACAAGCTGGAAGAACAACACCTCGTTTTCTGCTTGGGGACCCTGTAGCCCTCTTGACTCAATATCAAGTTCAATCATTTTAGGGCCTGAATTACCCCAAGACCTCGCACCTGCCACTAACATTCACCCTCCCAGTCAGATCATTATCGACTCCTTTGTCTATCCAACTGTTCTTCCCACTATTTGGGCTCTCTCCCTACCTAACATTTACTCCTTACCCCCTCCCCCCACCACATCTTCTGCATATAAACCAACATTTTCCTAGCTACCATCAGTTCTGAGAAAAGGTCACTGGACCCAAATGTAAACTTTGATTTCTCTTCACAGATGCTGCCAGACCTGCTGAACTTCTCCAGCAACTTCTGTTTCTGGTCACATCCTGCCCTTTCTGTCAGGAGTCAGTGAATTCATTCTTGTTGGACCTAATTTGTGCAAACAACATGCCACAAACGTGGACATCAATGACCAGTGATAATCTGTGTGAGTGATGTTGGCTGCTTGATGAATGTAGATTCGGATTTAACAGAACAACTCTCCTGTTCTTCTCAAATAATGGCTTTTTTGTAAAAAACAATAATCTTTAGAAGACTTAAAGTAGCTCACACTTCCTCTGGTAGTCCCAAATTCATTTTTTTCTACAGTGCAGTTGCAGTGCATGGTAACCAATTTGCACACGACAGTGTGATGGCACTTATTAATCTGTGCTGTTGATGATGATTCAAGAAGAAATGTAGCGAGAACAAAACTTTGTAAACAACCTGTGTTGGTCTTTATAAAGTCCCAAGTAAGATCTATCCACCTGAACTACTGATGTGCCTTGATTCAAAATAAATTCTTAATTTTAACAGAAACCGCTGCTTGATTCCATCCTCAGGTGACTGTGTGGAGTTTGCACATTCTCTCTTGTGTAGGTTTCTTCCAGGTGTTCCGGTATCCTTCCACAGTCCAGAGATATGTAGGTTAGGTGGGTGGACCATGCTAAATTGCCCATAGTGTCCAAGGATGTGCAGACTAGGTGGGTTAGCCATGGGATAGAATAGGGGGTATGGGCCTGAGTGGGATTCTCTTTGGAGGGTCAATGTGACTCAATGAGCCAAATGGCCAGCTGCCAAACCATAGGGATTCTATGATACGAAAAGACCAAATTAAACTCAAATAGATTATGAACTCTATTTTCTATTTGGGCTTGATTCTCCATGCTTTAATATGCAATATACTCAAAGGTTGACACACATCTTATAAACTTAAAAAAAAACACGTTTTACTTTTGCTTAAGTAGATATGGGAACAATATTATGACTGTTTCCAAAAATGAAATAAGACTTTACTCAAAATGTTCATGGTCAAATTTCTTTATTTAATTTGGATATGATCACCACATGTGTGCCTGCATTGCCCTTTGCTTTGTGAACACATCATTGTCTATTTTCAGTTATTTTCATCTAAATCCAGCAGAGTTTACTTTTATCAGTTTATTTCTATGACTAGCTGTTTATATATTGTGTCAATCAACAATAGCTATTTGTCTAGATCATATTGAATGTGTGAAATTCATAGCTAAAGCAAACATGCAGTCATAAAATGGCCAAAGGATGTTTTATGGACTTAAAGCCAAATAAGTCAAAGTGAAGACAACCTTAACGTGGTTGATCACACCAGCATATATTTAAACAACTTTATCTTCTGTCAATTATGAGCAGAAATTTATTGATACCTCATGCTTCATTGTTCTTCTGAATATGTAATTTTTCATAAAGTATAAAAGGCTTCTTATAGTAATTTTCAAGAGCTCCAAACTTCTTAAAGTACTTTACTGTTAATGAAGTACTTTAAAGTTTAATCATTGACCTAATGCCTGAAATGTGGCAGCAAATTTGCACACAGCAATGTTGCACAAACAATAATAACTGGGCAATCTATTTTATATTTGTTGATTATTTGAGAAATGAATACTGGCCAGACATGGGGCTAGCAGCCCTAACCTTTTTTGAAACAGTACCATAGGCTATTTCTCATCTTCCAGTTAGAACAGATGGAGATTTTAAGAAGGATTGACTTTGAATAATTATATCTTGGTCTCGAACCACAGCAGTAAAGTATATTTATACAGCAGCCTTAATGTGGTAAAACATGTCAAGCACTTCATGATCAGGCAAACATTGAAGCCAAAACCAATGAAGAGAAATGTTAGGGCGGGTGAAAATTGCTCAATCAATGAGATAGCTATTAATGAGCATCTTGAAGCAGGAGAGAGACTGTCATGTGTGAGGGAGAGATGAAATGGCATAAGAAGAGAATTACACAACTTTTATGTTTAGATGGTCAAAGACACTGCTGTTAACATCAGAGTGAGGGAAGTCAGATTTGGTGGAATGCTGAGTACTCAAAGGATTGTGGGCCATGAGTAGAGGTGAGGTCACAAACGGATTTGAACATGAAGTTAAGAATTTTAAAATTGAGGAATTAGTGAACTCAGAGCCAATGGAAGGAGTAATGGAATGTGGGGAAATAGCAGTTTACAAGGGATCAAGACACTTGTAGATGGAGTGGGTGGCTGTCACCAGGGGAGCATCATAACTAATTAAATCAAACTTGAAAACTTGCATTAAATTAACAATGGAGATGGCTGGTGACGTTAGAAACTTAACAATAAACAATTTTCATGATGGATAGTGGAACCAAAGCACAGTTTAGGGTGAAATAAGATGTGGAGGTTGTAAATAGCCTGATTCAGCCTGAGACAACTGACAGAATGCAATCATTGACTACAGCAGTGCTTCCCAAGCTAGTTTTCAAAGTGCCACTGCTTTAAAAGTCATAGAGTCATAGAGATGTACACCACGGAAACAGACCCTTCGGTCCAACCCGATCATGCCGACCAGATATCCCAACCCAATCTAGTCTCACCTGCCAGCACCCGGCCCATACTCCCTCAAAGCCCTTCCTATTTATTTACCCATCCAAATGCCTCTTAAATGTTGCAATTGTACCAGCCTCCACCACATCCTCTGGCAGTTCATTCCATACCCGTACCACCCTCTGTGTGAAAAAGTTGCCCCTAAGGTCTCTTTTATATCGTTCCCCTCTCACCCTAAACCTATGCCATCTAGTTCTGGGCTCCCTGACCTCAGGGAAAAGACTTTGCCCATTTACCCTATCCATGCCCCTCATGATTTTATAAAACTCTATAAGGTCACCCCTCAGCCTCCGAAGCTCCCGGGAAAACAGCCCCAACCTGTTCAGCCTCTCCCTATAGCTCAAATCTTCCAACCCTGGCAGCATCCTTGTAAATCTTTTCTGAACCCTTTCAAGTTTCACAACATCTTTCTGATAGGAAGTAGACCAGAATTGCACGCAATATTCCAACATTGGCCTAACCAATGTCCTGTACAGCCGCAACATGACCTCCCAACTCCTGTACTCAATACTCTGACCAAGAAAGGAAACCATACCAAACGCCTCCTTCACTATCCTATCTACCTGCGATTCCACTTTCAAGGAGCTACGTACCTGCACTCCAAGGTCTCTTTGTTCAGCAACACTCCCTAGGACCTTACCATTAAGTGCATAAGTCCTGCTAAGATTTGCTTTCCCAAAATGCAGCACCTCGCATTTATCTGAATTGAACTCAATCTGCCACTTCTCAGCCCATTGGCCCATCTGATCAAGATCCTGTTGTAATCTGAGGTAACCCTCCACTACACCTCCAATTTTGGTGTCATCTGCAAACTTACTAACTGCACTTCTTATGCTTGCATCTAAATCATTTATGTAAATGACAAAAAGTAGAAGACCCAGCACCGATCCTTGTGGAACTCCACTGGTCACAGGTCTCCAGTCTGAAAAACAACCATCCACCACCACCCTCTGTCTTCTACCTTTGAGCCAGTTCTGTATCCAAATGGCTAGTTCTCCCTTTATTCCATGAGATCTAACCTTGCTAATCAGTCTCCCATGGGGAACCTTGTCGAACGCCTTACTGAAGTCCATATAGATCACATCTACCGTTCTGCCCTCATCAATCCTCTTTGTTACTTCTTCAAAACACTCAATGAAATTTGTGAGACATGATTTCCCACGCACAAAGCCATGTTGACGATCCATTGCCTTTCCAAATACATGTCCATCCTGTCCCTCAGGATTCCCTCCAACAACCAGCCCACCACCGAAGTCAGGCTCACTGGTCTATAGTTCCCTGGCTTGTCCTTACCACCCTTCTTAAACAGTGGCACCATGTTTGCCAACCTCCAGTCTTCTGGCACCTCACCTGTGACTATAGATGATACGAATATCTCAGCAAGAGGCCCAGCAATCACTTCTCTAGCTTCCCACAGAGTTCTCAGGTACACCTGATCAGGTCCTGGGGATTTATCCACCTTTACCCGTTTCAAGACATCCAGCACTTCCTTCTCTGTAATATGGACATTTTGCAAGATGTCACCATCTATTTCCCTACAGTCTATATCTTCCACATCCTTTTCCACAGTAAATACTGATGCAAGTATCGCCCCCATTTTCTGTGGCTCCACGCAAAGGCCGCCTTGCTGACCTTTGTGGGGCCCTATTCTCTCCCTAGTTACCCTTTTGTCCTTAATGTATTTGTAAAAATCCTTTGGATTCTCCTTAATTCTATTTGCCAAAGCTATCTCATGTCCCCTTTTTGCCCTCCTGATTTCCCTCTTAAGTATACTCCTACTGCCTTTATACTTTATACTTATACTTTACTTGATCTATCCTGTCCATACCTTACATATGCTTCCTTCTTTTTCTTAACCAAACCCTCAATTTGTTTAGTCATCCAGCATTCCCTATACCTACCAGTCTTTCCTTTCACCCTGACAGGAATATACTTTTTCTGGACTCTCATTATCTCATTTCTTAAGGCTTCCCATTTTCTAGCCATCCCTTTACCTGCAAATATCCGCCCCCAATCAGCTTTCGAAAGTTCTTGTCGAATACCATCAAAATTGGCCTTTCTCCAATTTAGAACTTCAACTTTTAGATCTGGTCTATCCTTTTCCATCACTATTATAAAACAAATAGAATTCTGGTCGCTGGTCCCAAAGTGCTCCCCCACTGACACCTCAGTCACCTGCCCTGCCTTATTTCCCAAGAGTAGGTCAAAGTTTGCACCTTTTCTAGGTGCACATCCACATACTGAATCAGAAAATTGTCTTGTACGCACTTAACAAATTCCTCTCCATCTAAACCCTTAACACTATGGCAGTCCCAGTCGATGTTTGGAAAGTTAAAATCCCCTACCATAACCAGCCTATTATTTTTACAGATAGCTGAGATTAACACTTAAAAATTAGCATCTGCCCAGTCAGCAACAAAACAGTAAAGACAGACACATAGTAACTTTCAGTCCATAATTATGAGTATGTACAAACTTTAATGTAAATATGACCATGTGTGTTTTAAAGACATTTATTAAAACATTCCTATTTTATGTACTTGTGAGTTTCATCAATGCAATCCACTCTTCCCAGTGACTGAAGACTCATTGAAGGTCCTCACGCATCCTTAATACACTCACTCTAGTTAAACTTCCTGGCCCCCTGGACATAATCACACTCATCAGCCCATCTCCTCCCTGCACAACACACAGGTCAGCCAGCAAGAAGGCCTAGCAACTCTGACAACCGTACTGACAATTAGTGTGTGTCTGCTTCACTAAGTCACATGCAGCTGTTATGTCAAAAGCTACTGCCAATGTGGACAATATACAGAAAATATGATAAAGTTTGAAATTAAAGTTGCTTTACTTGCAAAGTTCACATCTCACATTCCACTGGAGTAAACTGATGTTAAGAAAGAATTTTGTGATTGATTCCATTGCTTTTAAGGCACAATCACTTTTCATTCATTCATGGAACAAGGACGTTCTCTGGCTCGGCCAGCATTTCTAACCCTGCCCTAATTGGCCAAGGGCAGTTAAGAGTCAACCACATTGCTGTGGATCTGAAGTCACCAGGCAAGTATGGCAGTTTCCTTCCCTAAAGGACATCAGTGAATCAGATGTGTTTTTTGACAACATGGATTTGTGGTCACCATTAGGTTATTAATTCCAGATTTGTATTGAATAAAAATTCCACCATCTACCGTGGTGGCATTCGAACCCAGGTCCTAGAAAATTGCCTGGGTCTCTGGATTAACAATGATGTCATTATTTGCCTAGCTATCCAGGTCCAATTGCAGCCTTGGAGTTTGCACATTCTTCCCGTGTCTGCGTGGGTTTCGGCCAGGTGCTCTGGATTCCTCCCACAGTCCAAAGATATGCAGGCTAGTTGGATTAGCAATGGTAATTGCAGGGATAGGGTAACGGAATGGGTCTGTGTTAGATGCTCTTCAGAGGGTCAGTGTTAACTTGATGGGCCAAATGGCCTGATTCCGCACTGTGGAGATTCCATGATTCTATGAACTAGTCCACATCTACGCAGAATACAACAAACCAGAGCCATCCTCATGACCTTGGCTGGTCGGTACTGCCGGGGCCCCTCCAAATCTGTCAAAGCAGGTGCATTTTCACTGTATCTGACAGCTTGCTTAAAAAAGAATGTAATTGCATTGGGGAAAATATGCAATAGATTAATTCCAGAGAGATGAAAGGCTTGTCTTATGAGGAGAGATTGAGCAGTTTAAATCTATACCTGATAGAGTTTAGAAGAACGAGAGGAGAGGGGGTGGCATGGTGGCTCAGTGGTTAGCACTGCAGCCTCACAGCACCAGGGTCGCAGATTCGATTCCAGCCTCAGGCTGCTGTCTGTGTGGAGTTTGCACATTCTCCCTGTGTCTGCATGGGGTTTCCTCCAGGTGCTCTGGTTTCCTCCCACAGTCCAAAGACGTGCAGGTTAGGTGAATTGGCCATGCTAAATTTCCCATAGTGTTAGGTGCATTAGTCAGAGGAAAATGGGTCTGGGTGGGTTACTCTTCGGAGTGGTTGGTTGGGCCGAAGGGACTATTTCCACACTGTAGGGAATCTAATCTAATTGATGCATAGAAGGTGCTAAATGAACCTTGCAGCTCAGCGAGCAAACCTACATTCTCCAGGACTTATTATTGAGTTTAACAGTTTTAGGACCTGAGCGCTTTCTCCCATGCCCTTAACCCTGCCCCATACACCAAGCCTTGTCATTACATGATCTGCTACCACACACAATCTATTGTAAGCTATTAATGATCCCAACAGCAGTTACTCATTCCCCCAGATTGACCTTTACCCAATACTTTGTTGCCCAACTGTTCTTCTCCCTCTTTGGGCTCAATCACAGTAGACCAACTACTAGACAAAGTTGCAGCATTGAAAAATGTTAAAATGTCTAAAACTAGGGGCATACATTTCAGGTGAAGGGGGAAAGTTCAAAGGAGACATGGGGGCAAGTTTTTTTACAGAGAGCGTAGTAGGAGTCTGGGAGGCACTCACGGGTGATGGTGATGGTGGAGCCAAATATGACAAGGACATTTAAGGAACTTTTAGATAAGCACATGAATATATAAGGATTGTAGGGATATGGACCAAGGGCAGACTGACGGAATTAGTTTCATTTGACATCATGATCAGCACAGTATTATGGGCCGAAGGGCCCATTTGTGTGCCGTACAATTTTATGTTCAATATTCTATTGTATACACATAGCATATGGAATCTTAAAGGTAAGGTACAAATGCGATATCCTCTACTCTCTAAGCTCCTTTAATACTATCTCTTTGACCAAGCTTCCAATGTGGCTTGGTGTCAAATTTTGTTTGATATACTTCTTCAGAACATTTTACTATATTAGAGATGCTGGATAAATGTAAGTTATAGTTGTTGAATCTGTGAGTTTGTGCATTCAGCCGTAGGAGTGCACATAAACTGAATGGACCCCTATATTCACTGTCCCTGACTCTCCACCAGAACCCTGGCTTATGGGTGCATTGCATGCTACTGGTCAAAGTTAGAGCCACCTTGCTTTGATCTTGAGGCAGTGCATCTGCATACAGCTGTATCTGACCTCTGTCCTCTGAAGGGTAGGCCCACAGCTTGACTGATGTGGGAGTACTAGCTCCATGGTTTCATCAAAGGCCCCAATTTATGATTATGCAAAACTGGCCTGCTCTCCTATAAACAGCTGGCAATGTGGGAGGCATTGAAAGGAGATTATGAGAACTCATCTCCTTCAGCTGATACTTCTGCAGAGCTGACAGTTCCCATTTCAACTGTCAGATGGGGAGCGTGCCCAGCTGGAGTGAACTTCCATGGCTGAATGCTAGTCAGTGCCAGAACAAAAATGGTCAGAACAAAAATGGTCAGTGACAATGTTTTGTGTCATTATACCCATGCTCTCTGTCTTCTGCGACAACCTCTTACCTCTAATGAAAATTGCTTAATTTAACTGGGTGACCGTCTCCTTCCAACTTAGAGAAATAAGATCCCTTACCAT
The DNA here is from genome assembly GCF_037043375.1 of Chiloscyllium plagiosum. Taxonomy (NCBI): domain Eukaryota; kingdom Metazoa; phylum Chordata; class Chondrichthyes; order Orectolobiformes; family Hemiscylliidae; genus Chiloscyllium; species Chiloscyllium plagiosum. Next base: position 64,055,766 of record NW_028270158.1, on the reverse strand, counting down.
CATGCATCTTGCCTCCAAAATAACCTTAAGTTGTGCACTGGTAAACTATGGGGCAGCACTCCCATGACCACACAGACCTTTACTACTCAGTGGGATTCTATTGATGTGCTTGAAGCTACCATTAAATCTGATCTGTTCTTGTAGAGTTCCACCTCCACACTGACTACAAACCCAATAATTGACCACAAAATTCACCCTCCAGCCATTTAATTGTGACCTGGAGGAAAATTATGATGCTCGAACATCCCCCATCTCCCACTCACCCACCCGTCTCACCTCTGGGAAATTGCCCAGGCTGAGTTGGTGGCATGCTTACAGTAGGAGCCTGTCCATCTTTCCCAGCCTCAGAAAAGACCAAAAGTTTTGCCTAAACTGTGTGATGAAAATGTAACTATAGGCGGTCAAATCGTGCAGACAGGCAATTGCTATGTATAGATGCTCTCTCACTTTCAAAAGTTTATAATCTGAGGTCACTTCACTCACTGCCAACCAAAATTGTTGTTTCGTGCAAGTAACGAAAATTCTAATTAGTTCTTGCTGTGGTTAAGATGGGAATCATTTCTTAAAACTGTTTTCTTCACTTGCTGGCTTTCTGCCAAAACACATACACACTCTCACTGATGTCCATGGAACAACTGGGAGCTAGTAATTACCTTTCAACTCAGTACATTTCGATCCATCTTCAATTTTGCAGCAAGCCTGTTTGAAGAGACATATGTAGAGAACAGATCAAGGTCTGAGTGATTGCCTATTTATAATGACAAACAATTTACTTGAAATTTCATTTAAAGACACTTAGATTGCTGGTTCCTATTTTTAGGTATGGTATTCTCAATCAACATCATAGTGTTTCAAACTGAGATAGAATCAATTAACAGTTCATTGTATGATATTGTGGAAAATTCACAATGCTTAATAACCAAAATATTGCTCATGATGGGACTGAAAATTACCTGGAATAAAAGGTTCTTAGATCACTGACAACGCACTCAATTTTTTTTCATTTATTCATCTTAAAATACCATTGGTACAGTATAATATAATAAATTTGATCTTTTTCTAATGCATCACCAGTAACACAAATATTGCATAGGATTCCATAGGATTTATGGTGCTGATACAGGTCATTAGACCTAAACAGTCCATACTTCCTCCCTTCTTTCCTCATTGTAACCCTTTATTCCTTTCTCCTTTACTCGCTTGTCTAGCTTCTCCATAGATGCATCTGTACTGTTCATTTTGACCAATTCCTGATTTACATACTTTCACTGTTCTTAAAGTAAATTTTCTTCTGATTTTCTATGGCTGTCCGTCCAGATGTGCAATTTATTCTCCTTCCTGAATATGAGACACATCCCAGAAAACTTTTCTGTGCCAGTAGGTGACTTTTACCTGATATTCCACTGATTTAGCATTTTGTCAATACGAACTCGGAGAGTGTCTTTGATAGTTAAAACCGCAAAGGCTTCAAGCTACTAAGGTTAAATGGGGAAGGAAGGAATGGATGATGGTTTCAATAGTGGATGAGCTGAGACAGGGTGGAAGGTGGAGAAAGAGTTTTCCAGATGAATGTGAGGTTAAAGACTTATCACGAGGCCAAAGGTGCCATCAATGTTGCAAACCGACTGGCTTAATTTCAGTCTGTTGCCAGTGAGAGGAATCAATAGTTGGGGAACAGAGTTCAGATAGCTAAATAAAAGCAGAAATTTGTAAAAATTCCAGCAGGTCTGGCAGCATGTGTGGAAAAAGAAAACATTTAATATCTTAGGTCAGTGATTTTTATCAGAACAATATAATCTGACTTCTAATTGCCTGGCAGTGAAACAAGAGAAAGCAAGAAACACGTGCAATCCTTTTGTGTGTAGAATAATTGAATATCAGCACAGGCTTTGTGTTAAGGGTTCAGAAACTAATTACCTTGGCTTTTTCATAGATCATACCAACGTCGTCACAATACGAATAGATTGTTGCATTTTGATTACCATCAGTGTAGATAGTACAAAGTTTATTTTGTGTTTTTGCAAAGATTTGTAGCTCAGGATGTGGATGCAGTTGTTGGTTAGCTCACTAAGCTGGTGGGTTGTCATGCAGATGTTTCGTCACCATGCTAGGTAATATCACCAGTGCGACTTCCGTGAAGCCAGAAAGTTTACTTTGTGTATTTGGCAGGAATTGGGAAGTTTAGGAACAGAATGGGTATGCATCCACCCAGCCAAGAGTATTTTAACTTCATTTTATCAATTCCTTTCATTGAATGTGAATGGCACTGGCAAAGCCAGCATTTACTGTCCATTCCAGAATGCCTGAAGTAAAATGCCAGGCTATTTCAGAGGACAATTAAAAATCAACCACTTTGCCATTGGTATGGAGTTACAAATAAGACAGGTAAAGATATGAACATACAAGTAAGAGACAGGTGTAGATCATCCTGCCCAACAAACCTGCTGTGCCATTTAATAGCATAATGGCTGATCTGATTATATCCTCAAATCCACATTCCATTCCAACCCTGACAACCTTCTACCTCTTACTTAACAAGAATCTATCCACCATGCCTTAAAAATATTTTAGGACCTTGCTTCCATCACCTGTACAGGAAGACAGTTTCAAAGAGGCTCACGAACCTCTGAGAGAAGAAATTTTGCCTTAACTCTGTATTAAACAGGTGATCCCTGAGTTTTAAACAGTGATCCTGAATAAACAAGAGTTTGTTCTGTAAGGGGAAACATTCGCTCCACATCTACAATGCCGAGACTCACAACACCTTACACATTTCATTAAGTTGAGTATTATTCTTCTAAATTCCAGTGGTTACAAGCCTAGCTTGTCCAACCTTCTTTCGTAAGACAACACACCCATTCCAATTACTATCCTGATAAACGTTCTTCAAATTATTTCCCATTTATTTACACCCTTCCTTATGTACACACCATTTCAGATGCAGACCCTTATAACTGAAACACAACCTCCAAGCTTTTATGATTAATTCCCAATAAATGGCAACATTCTGTGAGTGCATCTTGCTGAGGGTACACACTGTTGCTACTGAGCATCAGTGGTGGAGGAAGTCAATGTTTGTGGATCAGACAAGTTGCTTTGTCCTGGATGTTATCAAGCATCTGGAGTATTGGTGGAGCTGCATTCTTCCAGGCAGGAACAGAGTATGCCATCATATCTCTGACCCGAGACTTGTAAATGGTGAACAGGCTATGGAGAATCAACTGCTGGAGTCTTAGACCCTGAACTGCCATTGTAGGTACAGTTTTTTGGTCAAAGGTAACCCCCATGATATTGATAGTGAGGGTTTTGATGACGGTGATGTCAAGGGACAATGAGTATGTTCTCTCTTAGAACATAGAACATTATAGCACAGTACAGGCCCTTTGGCCCTCAATGTTGTGCCGACCTGTGAAAGCAATCTGAAGCCCATCTAATCCACACTATTCCATTTTCATCCATATGTTTATCCAATGACCATTTAATTGCTCTGCAAGTTGGCGAGTCTACAACTGTTGCAGGCAGTGCATTCCATGCCCCTACTATTCTCTGAGTAAAGAACCTACCTCTGATATCTGTCCTATATCTATCACTCCTCAGTTTAAACCTATATACCCTCGCGCTTGCCATCACCAACCTCTCTACCCTATCTAATCCTCTGATGATCTTGTATGTCTCTGTTAAGTTACCTCTCAATCTTATTCTCTCGAACAAAAACAGCCTCAAGCCCCTCAGCCTTTCCTCATAAGACCTTCCCTCCATAACAGGCAACATCCTGGAAAATCTCCTCTGCACCTTTTCCAATGCTTCCACGTCCTTTCTATAATGCGGTAACTAGAACTGTACTCAATACTCCAACTGTGGCTCCATCAGAGTTTTGTACTGCTGCAATATGACCTCATGGCTCTAAAACTCAATCCCTCTACCAATTAAAGCTAACACACCGTGCACTTTCTTAACAACTCTAACAATCTGGGTGGCAACTTTCAGGGATCTATGCACGTGGACACTGAGATCTCTGCTCATCCACAGTACCAAGAATCTTATCATTCATTCAGTACTCTGTATTCCTGTTTCTCCTTCCAAAGTGAATCACCTCACACTTGTCTGCATTAAACTCCATTTGCCATCCCTCAGCCCAGTTCTGCAGCTTATCTATACCACTCTGTAACCTGCAACATCCGTCTGCATTACTCACAGCTCCACTGACCTTAGAGTCATCCACAAATATTCTAACTCATCCTTCTATGCCTTCATCCAGGTAATTTATAAAAATGACAAACCACAGTTGTCCCAAAATAGATCCTCGTGGTACACCACAAGTAACTGATCTCCAGGATGAATATTTCCCATCAACCACTACCCACTGTCTTCTTAAAGCTGGCCAATTTCTGATCCAAACCGCTAAATCACCCTCAATCCCATGCCTCTGTATTTTCTGCAATAGCCTACCGTGAGGAATCTTATCAAATGCCTCGCTGTTGGGGCACGTTAATGCCTGGTGCTTGTGACCACTTGTCTTTTCAAGCCTGGATATTATCCATATCGTGCTGTATTTGGACATGGATTACTTCAGAATCTGAGCAGTCATGATTGGTGCTGAATTATTGTCAGTGAACATTCCCACTTCTGACCTTATGATGGAGGAAAGGCTATTGATGAAACAGCTGAAGATGTTTAGGCCTCAGACACTACTCTGAGGAATTCTTGCAGAAATGTCCAGGAGCCGAGAGGACCTCCAATCACAGACCATTTTTCTTTATGCCAGAGAGTTTCCTGCTGTTTCCCATTGATTCCAGTTTTATTAAGGCTCCTTGATGCCACATTTGGTCAAGCGCAGCCTTGAAGTCAAGGGCTTTCACTCTCATCTCACCTCTGGAATTCAGCTCTTTTGTCCTTATTTAAAACCAACATTTTAATGAGGTCAGGAGCTGAATGGCCCTGGCGGAACCCAAACTTGACATCCCTGAGCAGGTTATTACTGAGCAGGTGCTGCTTGATAGCACTGTTGATGACACCTTCCATCACTTTACTGATGATTGAGTGTAGTCTGATGGGGCAGCAATTGGCCAGGTTGGATTTGTCCTGCTTTTTATGTGCTGGGCATTTGTGGACAATTTACCACATTGTCGGGTAGATGCTGGTGTTGTGATTGTACAGCTTGGCTAGGAGCAGCAAGTTCCGGAGAACAGGTCTGCTGTACAATTGCCGGAACGCTTTCAGGTTCTATAACCTTTGCAGTATCAGTGCTGAGAGTGTAGTGCTGGGAAAGCATGGCAGGCCAGGCAGCATCTGAGGAGCAAGAGAATCAACGCCTCGGGCATAAGTCCTTCATCAGGAATTCCTGATGAAGGACTTATGCCCGAGGCATCGATACACCTGCTCCTCAAATGCTGTCTGACCTGCTGTGCTTTTCCAGCACCACACTCTCGGCACTGATCTCCAGCATCTGCAGTCCTCACTTTCTCCCAGTATCCAGTGCCTCCAACCATTTTTTTAACTTTATCTTTTGCACTATTGTTCTGAATTCCTCCATTATTGAGGATGGGCTTATTTGTGGAGCTGCGTCCTCCAGTGAGTTGTTTAATTGTCCATCACCATTCATGACTGAATCTGGCAGGACTGCAGAGCTTAGATCTGACCCGTTGGTTGTGTTATCTCTTAGCTCTGTCTACACTTGCTGTTTATACTGTTTTATATCTTCACCAGGTTAACAACTCATTTTTGGATATGTCTTGGGTATTCCAACTGGAATACAGTTTGGCTGCTGCTGGTAGCCAACAGCCCCTCACATGTGGAGAGTCTTGACTTGCTCAAAGTCTATCCCATTGTGCAGGATGACAGTGCCACAAAACATGTTGAAGGGTATTTTCAGTATGAAGTTGGAGCTTTGTGTCTACAAGGACTGTGTGGCGGTCACAACAACAAAAACTGTCATAGATAGATGTGTTTACAGAATACAGATTGGTGGCAATGAGTTCAAGTGTATTTTCCTTCTTGTTGACTCCCTCACCACCTAATACAGACCCAGACTAGTGGCTATGTCCTTTAAGCTATTGGTATGGGTCTCCTTGACTCGAGATCCAAGGATCCATAAGGATACATTGGAAACGAGGTTTGAAACTCTCCCAACCAGAATTAGTTTTGAGAAGGTACAGTAGCAGATGGTCTTGGAGTGGAGCAGTGCCAGTTTGGGACTGGGATGGGGAGGAGTTTCTTTCTGGGATGTTTGTGGGTTGTTGGGGTTCCGTTCCATGGAGGGCTGTCAGGGTAAAGGTCCGTGTGTGTTTGAGGCTGGGAGGAATTGGTTCTTGATCAGTTGGGAGTCAGGGAATGCAGAAGTGGGGGTTGTTGGAGCAGTGATTGTCAAGTCGCCAAGTGGACTCGGGGTGCTGGGTGGTGTGCTCCTGTTCCTGTGTCTTTTGATCTTGGTGCATGGATCTTGGATTGGAGATTCAACCTCCCTACCCCAGTATTTTCCATGGCTAACTCACCTCGCTGACGCATCCCTGAACATTAGGGGCAATTTAGCATGGCCAATCTGCCTAACCTGCATATTTTTGGACTATAGGAGGAAACTGGAGCACCTCGAACCACATTCAGACACAGAGAAAATGTGCAACACAGGCAGCCACCCAAGGGTGGAATCCTACCTGAGTCCCAAGTGCTGTGAGGCAGCAGTGCTAATCATTGAGCTGGTGTGCCATTCTATGTTCTATGTTCTCTATAATCCACTTCAGAATTCATTTATCATTAGTGTTTTTTTAATGTTGATGCTGAATTATGCACATGAACAACCCTATGCATTCAGCTTGGTTTTTAAAAAAATGAAAATCTCAATTTATTTCATTTGGTGCGTGAACTTACCACAAATAGATGTTTCAATTAACTCCATGCTGTGAAGATTCTGCCAATTGCAAAGGTTATGATGTAAAGATTACAGAGTATTAAACTAAGAACGTGGTTTACATTTAATTAACTCTGGTCAGCTTCATTAGGAACTGATTTGCATCTCATTCAATTGTCCAGCTCCCAGACAGGCATTCTGACCTTCTCTTCGTAATGACAATAAAGTCAAGGCCTGGGCTTGGACGCATGTGAAAGCTCTGCTCTTTGCAGGATATTACATAGCTACTGGTGTTTGTAGGTACACCATGGTTATGATGTTCAGGCCTAACATGCCTCGTTAAGAGACTAAATAGTCATTTGCGACTGTAATTTCTGTATATTTACAGTCTGCTTTAATATGCAGGGCAAAGAAGGGAGAGAGAAAGTAGGGTACATTTTGCTCTGTCTGCTCAGTAATATCTGGATAAATCACAGAATCCTTCCATTACAGAAAGGCACCATTCTGCCCACAAGTCTGCCACGACCCTCCAAAAAGCATCCCTCCCTGACCCTATCTCCATAACACCACATGGCTAATCCACCTAGCCTGACACTACGGGGCAATTTATCATGACCAATCCACCTAACCTGTATATCTTTGGGTAGTTGAAATGTTTTGAGTTACCTACCCTTTTCCCAAAGGATCAAAGATAAGAAGATGAGGTGGAGACAGGAGAACCAGAAAGGTAGGAATGCAGAAAATGAAAATGTAGGTTAAATGAATAGACAAAGATCTACCAAATGGAACATAATGTGGGAAAATGTGAAATTGTCCCTTTAGGCTGGAGAAGTAGTAAAAAGCATATTATGTATCTAAATGGTGAAAGATTGCAGAGCTCTGAGACGCTGAGGGATCTGGATGTCCTGGTGCATAAATCTTGAAAGGCTTCTCGGTAGTCACAGCAAGAAAATACGAGAATGTAATCATTTATTGTGCGAAGAATTGAATACAAAAGTTGGGAGATTCTGTTTCAAGTAAGCACTGGTGAGATCACATAAAGTAATAGAGTCATACAGCACAGCAACCGACTCTTCGGCCCAACCAGTCCATGCTGAACATATTCCCAAACGAAACTAGTCCCACCTGCCTGCTCCTTGCCCATATCCCTCCAAAACTTTCCTATTCATGTACCTATCCAAAATGTCTTTTAAATGTTGTAATTTTACCCACATCCACCACTTCCTCAGGAAATTCATGTGAACTGCCCTCTGTATAAGTATTTGCCCCTCATGTCCTTTTTAAATCTACCCCCTCGTATCTTAAAAATGAAACTCTCCATCCTTGGGTCAAGACAGCTATCCTAACTCTATCTATATCCATCATTATTTTATAAACTTCTACAAGGTCTCCTCTCAATCTCCTACACTGCAGTGAAAAAGTCCCAGCCTATCCAGCCTTTCTTTATAACTCAAACCTTCCAGATCTGACAACATCCTGTTAAATCTCTTCTGAACCTTCTCCAGCTTAATAATATCCTTCCTATAATTGGATGACGTGAACTGTACACAGAATTCCAGAAGAGGCCTTATCAATGTCCAGTAAAACCTCAACGTGACTTCTCAATTCCCATACTCAAAGAACCGAGTAACGTAGGCAAGCGTGCCACATGGATTTTTAACCACCCTGTCTATATTTGATGCAAACTTCACCAAATCATGTACCTGAACCCATAGGCCCTTCTGTTCTACAACACTACTCGAGGCCCATCTGGAGTATTGTGTACAGTATTGGTCACTTTATTTAAGGATGGATGTAAATTGCCTACTGAGGACCAGGCGTACAGCATTCAGGTGACCCAGACCTATATATAAAATCCAGATGTGTCCTCTGCAAAACCTTCCAAGAAGCCAAGTGGCAGTACTGGACCAAGACAAAGGTGCAAACCAACCACAATAGACTCCCACCACCTGTGGTAAAGCTTAAACAACATAACAGGTTACAAAACGAAGCAGAGCAAGATATCAGACAAAAACACATCTCTCCTCTAATCATTAGCCCAGTATGAAAGAAAGCACATTCAACATGCCTTAATGACTACCGCCGAGTGGCTCTAACCTCCATAATCATGAAGTACTTTGAGAGGTTGGTTGTGGCCCACATCAATTCTAGCTTCCCAGCCTGCGTCAACCCCCTGCAATTTGCATCCCAATGTAACGGGTCTATAAGGATGCCATTTCCCTCGCCCTGCACTCATTCCTGGAACATCTGGAGAACAAGAACACCTAAGTTAGGTTTCTACGCATCGACTACACCTCCACCTTTAACACCATAATCTCCTCCAGTCTGATCTCAAAACTCCGTGACCTCGGTCTCCACTCCACCCTCTGCAACTGAGTCCCCAGCTTTCTGACCCATAGACTGCAATCAGTGAGGATAGACAATAGACATTACAGAGAACACCTCTGGGACACCCGGACCAATCAACCCAACCACCCCGTGGCTCAACACTTCAACTCCCCCTCCCACTCCACCAAGGACATGCAGGTCCTTGGACTCCTCCATCGCCAGACTATAGCAACACGAGCGCCTCATCTTCTGCCTAGGAACCCTCCAACCACAAGGGATGAATTCAGATTTCTCCAGTTTCCTCATTTCCCCTCCCCCCACCTTGTCTCAGTCCCAACTCTCGAACTCAGCACCACCTTCCTAACCTGCAATCTTCTTCCTGACCTCTCCGCCCCCACTCCCACTCCGGCCTATCACCCTCACCCTAACCTCCTTCCACCTATTGCATTTCCAACGCCCTTCCCCCAAGTCCGTCCTCCCTACCTTTTATCTTAGCCTGAAGAAGCGCTCATGCCCGAAACGTCGATTCTCCTGCTCCTTGGATGCTGCCTGACCTGCTGCACTTTTCCAGCAACACATTTTCAGTGCTGATCTCCAGCATCTGCACTCCTCACTTTTTCCCAGATAGACAATAGCACCTCATCCATGATAATCCTCAACGCTGACACCCAACAAGGATGCGTTGTCAGCCCTCGACTGTCATCCCTATACAGAACAACCTTGGTTATCCGAATATCAATTATCCGAATTTCAGATTATCCAAACAAGATCTCAAGGTCCCATATAAATATTACGTCAAAGAGGTGTTACCAACACTGGTGCAGCAATCGCATCTTTTGTTTACAATGAATAAAAGTGAATTCAGATTACCTATACTGAAGAACGTGTGAAAACGCTGGCGGAAACAAAGAAACACAAGCACCTCAAGCAACAGTAACTGGATAATTTTTGCACAAGGATTAGTTACACAGCCTTTTGCAAAAGTAAGTGCTTTATTCCCATTACTTTACCGGGCCGTTCCTGAAAAAGAAGTGGCAGAGAAAGTAAACGCATGAGCAAGGTGATGCTTCTATCTTTCGAGTGCGACATTGAGTTCAGCAGATTGTGATTTTAAAAGCTGTTCGGGACCTTGTTTAATAAAATAAAAACTCTGTAAACATGTTTTTTTTACATGTTCAGTATGGCTTCCTTTGTGTACAATCAGTTCAATCGGTTATCTGAACAATCGGTTATTGAACAAAATACTCCCCCCTCCACCGTCTCGTTCAGATAATCGAGGTTGTTCTGTACGTGCATGACTTTGTAGCCAAATTCCAAATGAACACCATCTAGAAGTTTGCTTATGACACCAGCGTAGTAGGACGAATATCAAACAACGATGAGTCAGAATACAGAAAGGAGATAGAGAGCTTGATGTTGTGGTGCAATGGTAACAACTGCACTCTCAATGCGAGCAAAATAAAGGAACTAATCATTGACTACAGGAAGAAAGGATGAGGACACACCCCTATCCACATTCACAGGGCTGAGGTGGAGAGGGTCGGTAGTGTCAAGATCCTAGGAGAGATGATAGCTGACAATGTGTCCTGGACCTCCCACGTAGATATGATGGCATAACAATGCCTATTCTTCCTCAGGTAGCTTAGGAAATTTGGCATGCTCATAAGGGCCCTCACAAACTTTTACAGTTGCAGCATAGAAAGCATACTGTCAGGGTAAATAACAATCTGGTAGGACAACTGCTCTGCCCAAGACCATAAGAAACTACAGAAGGCTGTGTGCATAGCCCAGACCATCACTGAAGCCAACCTCTCATCCATTGACTCCCATTTACAGAAAGACTGCCAACATCATCAAAAACCTTTTCCACCCCAGTAATGCTCTCCCACAACCTCTTGCCTCAGGCAGAAGATACAGAAGCTTGAATACACCAATTGCTTCTCTCCTGCTGTTGTTAGACTGATGAATGGACTCTCTAACTTCAGATAACGTTGGTCTTGCTAATGTTGATTTTGCTTTGTGCACCTCCCATTTAGTGTAAACTTATATGCCTCACTCTATCGAAGCACTCTCTGATCTGTATGTCCTTGTTTACAATGGTCTGCCTGCACTACTCGCAGAACAAAGCTTTTAATTTTACTTAGATATATGTGACTACAAGAAATAAATTCAAATGTATTGGAGGCACTTCACAGAAGATTTGATTTGATTTAATTTGATTTATTGTCATGTGTACCTATGTACAGTGAAAAGCTTTGTTTGCAAGTAGTACAGACAGATCATAGCAAGCAAGGACATACAGGTCATAGGATAAAAAAGAAACTTGGACAGAGTAAGGTATACAGGTTACACCGCACAGGACATGCTCTAGGCAAGATCAAAATTAACAAGATCAGCATTATTTGAAGTTAGAGAGTCCATTCATCAGTCTAATAATGGGAGGGAGGAAGGTGTTCTTGAACTTGTTGGTGCATGTGTTCAAGCTTCTGTATCTTCTGTCTGATGGAAGAGATTGAAGGAGAGCATTACTGGGGTGGGACGGGTCTTTGATGATGTTGGCAACCTTTCTGCAGCAACTTGACCTGGAGTGAGGATTTCTCATTTAAGGAAAGTTGGATAGGGCTTGTATCTACTGGACTTTAGAAGTGTAAGAGGTGGACTGATTGAAATTTATAAGATCCTGAGGGCTGTTCACAGGGTAGATGTGAAAGGATCTCTTGTGGGAGAATCTAGAGCTAGGGCTCACTATTTAAAAATCAGGGGTGACCCATTAAAAAAAATGCAATGAAACTTGTTTTCTTACGGATGGTGACAGGTCTTTAGACTGTCTTCCTATAAAGGGTGGTAGATGCAAGGCTGTCGATTATTGATGAGACAGATGTGAATTGATCCTTTTATTTACTCATGAGATATAGACTGCACCGGCTGGACCAACATTTTTTGCCCATTCCTAGTTGCCCTTGAAAACAAGGTGGTGAACAGCTTTTGTGAACCCAGTTAAACATCACACAACACCAGGTTATAGTCTAACAGGTTTAATTGGAAGCACTAGCTTTCAGAGCACTACTCCTTCATCAGGTGGTTGTGGAGTATAAGATCATAAAACCCATGCAGTCTATGTGCTGTAGGTAGAACCACAATGCCCTTAGGGAAAGAGTTCCAGGATCTTGACTCAGCGACACTGAAGGAGCAGTGATATATTTCCAAGCCAGGACAGTGAGCAGCCTGGAGGGGAACTTACAAATGATATTTTTTCTCATTGTCCTTCTAGAAGTGGTCATGGGTTTGAAAGGTGCTTGGTAAGCAAGGGAATAAAGGGTTACCAGGGGTTGGGGAAGTGAATTTGACAATGTAATCTGATAAGCCATGATTTTAGTAAATGGCAGAGTGGGCTCTGCTGCCTGATCAGCTGTGCTTTTCCAGCT